>NW_007381839.1:0-1213 GCF_000475195.1 Diaphorina citri | reverse complement strand
ATACAACCTGAAAGAAAAATGGAGGAGAAAATGAGAACAGAGAGAGAGGAGAGGAGGAGGAGGAGGGAGGAGGAGGAGGATAGAGAGAGGGAGTAAGAAAAAAAGACGTACTTTATTAATTGGAAAATCTAATCCCCTCCAGCATTTCTCTATTAACCAAACAAGCGGCCTTTTTCATCAAGCAGCTTACGTATCTTTTCTATATACAAGTGGCAGACATATTTTTAGAACTCGAGAAAAAAATAATGATACCTAGAGAAAAGAGGAGATCTACGAGTATTCTACATTGTTAGGAAAGAGAAATAATATCTAGAATACATTGCACATAGAGTAGCAATAATAAATAGGTGAGAAACACTTTCAGCTTTTCTTAAGTGTGAGGGCAAACACTGAAATCTTTCATTCTCCCTTTCCCCTTCTTTCCACACATCCCTCTCTCTCCCTCCTTTCGTTCTTATTTCTTCTGTCACTTCCCCCTTATCATCACTTCACCACACACTCTCAATTTTTTCCTCTCCCTTCCTTCCTCTCCATCTCAATTTCTCTTCCTCTTTTCCCATCCCTTCCCCCCTCAGAGGAGGAGGAAAAGGGAAGTCTTGCCCACACTAGCTAGTCTCTCCCCAAAAATGTTTCTTCAGTATATACATATAACTTAAGTAAAATAGTATAATGTTTCTTCAGCTTTAACTTGATTTTCCTTTTAATTTAAGCTCCCTCCCTCTCTCTCTTCCTCCCTCCCCTTCCTTTTCTCTCTCTCTCTCCCTCTCCTTCCTCTTACTCTTTCTCCCATTCTTTGGCTTTGAGATTACCGCTCACTCTTGTTATTTTCATTGTCACTCTTATGGAAAGCTGAGAAGTTGAAATCTTTCACACCAATATGATAGAGAGGCATAGGCGGCGATAGGGGGGGCTTGGGGGGCTTAAGCCCCCCCAAAGTTATCAGGGCCTCTTACACTAGAATCACTAGATAAAATTGGATTTCAGAATAAATAATAATCCAAAACAACATTTTTTACTTTCCTTATCCTATAGGAAGGAAAGTGATGTAATCGGGTCAAAATTTCGATAGTCAGTTTTTAATGCTAAAACACGTTTTGAGGTTCCTAGAGCCTAAATCCAAAGTTTCAGCCATTGATCCGTGTGTGTGTCTGTCTGTCTCTAAACAAAATATCTCGAGAACGGTAAGAGCTAGCGACTTGAAATTTGGTATGTA
>NW_007381838.1:0-10755 GCF_000475195.1 Diaphorina citri | reverse complement strand
CATGAGTCCGTAGTAACTGAAATCAAATCGGAACGAGAAACAAATAAGAACCCATTCGTCTACAGCTAAAGCCGCTTACAGCATGAAATCTATCGAGCTGACATAACTGGCGCGGCGGTAGCACGTTTAATGCAACAGTTCCCGATATATCACAGAAGTTAAACAATGTTGCGCGTCCTCGGAATCCGGATGGGTGTCTATCTGTCCACGGCGTTTTCTCATCCCCAAAATTCCTAGGGTTGGATTGGAAGCTGTGTCATCCCTAATCGTGGCTACCTCAAAAAGACTTACTAGAAAAATAACGGTTAAAGGTCCACAACGGAGTCCCAACCCTCGACCATAACCTAGTACCGACCCAAGAGAAAATAAACAAAACAATGCTAATGAATAGAAGTGTCTATGGTCCATGGTCGCTGTTGTAAACGCTCACTAAAGCTGTTGACTTGAAAACCATTGAAAACTCACCCAATATGGAAGGTCAAGTTGATGGTGATGGAAATCATGGTGAATCTCAGGATAGGTTTGGTGAAGAGGAGTCTGGTGTTCTCTAAGATCTCCATGACCATGGTCTTGAGGGAACTGGTACACTTCTTGGGATCTGCCACTATGTGATGCGGTTTGTCCTCCATGAGAAGAGATTTCACCTGAGACAAACCAGAGAGTTAGTCAAGAATCCTTCTTTTACGTCGCGTCGTCTTTTCGCTAGTTTCCCAATCAAATGGGCTTGGATATTCTTTGCTCACATTTTCTCACACAAATGAGCTCTGATCTTGAAATTTGTCGCGACAACCTATGAACTCAAAGCGAGAAAGTTTTAAATAACACTTCAGTCGTTATTTTAAGACCGGTTTTAGCGTCACCCTGTACACAGGAAAAGGCGAAGAAGAACAAGAAGAGTGTTGCCAAAGTTACTTACCTCAGATTGGTGGGAAAGATCTCCGTGATGAGACAGTCGAGGGCAGCGTTGCCACAGCTGATCACAGAACTAAAGATGGCGGACACGATCAGGTTCTGTCGTTTACTTCGCACGAACCCCATCACGATCGCGCAGATACCTGACGTTATCGTACTGAATACTGGAATAGAACAGAATAAAATAGAATAGAAATAAAAGATAGTACTAATAGTATTCTCTTCTTTTTCTTCGTCTTTTCCCGTGTACAGACGGGGTCGGCGTTTTTCGTCAGCCTCTCAATCAGCCCTAACTAGGGCGATTGCATTGGGCTGACATTTGGTTTTGGTTACAAATTTTACGAGTGGATGCCCTTCACACTCATTCTGTCCCTAATTTTTGCATGTGACTGTAGCTTAAGCCATCGTGACGACTAGTTTAATTTGTTGTGTCTCGTTTGTCCAGGAAACAGCATGATCTCGTTCGGCTGCCTATGTATGCCGGACTATGGCGGTGCGTGTGACTGTACGTACAATTACAATTTGCCCGGAGGTGTGCATGAGGCGTACCAAGAGATGATCTTCAAAGATAACGGGAAACTGGGCGCCAAGTTCAGAGTACTGCCTTTGGGAGGATAAACTAGATATTCTGGAATCTAGATATTGAGATTGTTTTCATCGAGGGAATAATTACTTAGCTCTTTCCACCGATGTCTGTGGAAGGCTGGAGGTTTTCGTATCGCTAGCGCTAGGTACATAGGTAAGTATAGTGACGTTAAGTCACTTGAAAAATAATCTCATTCGAAAATCAGTCAATACCTATAATAAGCCCCAAAGGTCAATTTTTGAGGAAAAAAAAACTCGCCCATCGCCCAAAAACTATACAGTTCTATTCTGACCCAGAGTCTAGCAGTGTACCAACTTTGTTGTTGTTGTAGCGGCTTTAGCTTTCGCCGAATGGTGATGGCAGATTAAAGAGAGGATATCTTTTAGTATCTGCCATACACCTGGGTGATGGTCTCTAGCCATGTTTAATAGGCTCGTCCTGAACCGCAGTCAACCATCGTGAGGACTTGTGCTAATTTTTTAAAAGCAGAGAGAACCCTTTGAAGAACTGCCAGCTATATAGCTAGGCTGGTTAGGGTTAGCTGTTCTCCTCCCTGTTTATAGTCCCACAGCCAAACGCTAGTCCACTCTCTGTTAAACGTCCCCTAGCCAGACAATGTACCAACTTTAATAGAAAATTATTTAGCCATTCTTGTGTTATCGAGTGACATTGTGGAAGACCTCGATGAATAACCTGTACGCTACACTCACGGGCGAAAAAATTGGTTGACTTTGAATCTTTTTCAAGATCAACAATACGAGTATGTCTGGCCAGCCTATTTTGCTTGAAAGGTTATAGCGCGTTTGCTTTGTGAGCGCTAGGTCGCGGGTTCTTTTTCCGCCCGGAGCGAAATTTATCCTAAACAGATAGGGTTCGCTATCGGAAAGGCTGACTTTCTTCTATCCTGTCTTCCATCTCTCTTGGATTTCCGGACGATAAGACCTTCGTAGTTACAGTTCCCTCTATGTATCCATATGGAACCCTTTTTAAAACATTCAGAAACATACCTACCTCTATTTTATACTAAACTTAGGAGTAAAGCCGTCTCAACGGCGATTCTTAAGGTGTGTCCACACATTGTCGACGCCATCGATTGATGTCGACAGAACCGTTCACACTGCCTCGACAACATAGATTTACCTCGACGATCGACGGCGTCGACTATGATGTGTGGACACACCTTTGCAATCCATCTGATCTCAAGCAGTGTCCACACTAGCTATAAATCTTTAGGCCCGTTTCCACTTGGTATTCGAAAAAAATCTGGTGTGAACATCACACGACTTTCCTTATCCTATTGAAGGATGGTTATTTGAGTGTTCTTTTACCCTAACTTTTACAACATCTCTAACAGTTTTGTCGCTATAGCTGAAAACCGCAAAAAAACGGTCGAAATCTGTCCAAAAGCGGTCCAAACCAGAGAGTTAGTCAAGAATCCTTCTTTTACGTCGCGTCGTCTTTTCGCTAGTTTCCCAATCAAATGGGCTTGGATATTCTTTGTTCTCAACTAGCCTTCACGAGGCTTACTATGTAGAAAGATTCTGGTTCTCAAATATCTTGTATAAAAGGGTCTTAAATGGCCCCTTCAAATTAAACTGACCCCAAGAGAAAGGTAATATTGATCCCAATTGGATTGGCAATCGGAAACTGGCGTTATCCGTAGGCTAGGCATATAACCCAACTTTGAAGGTGCTCAAGGAAACTACGGCCCTACTCACCGGATAGAAGCTCGGGTCCTTACCGCTACACACCATCAGGTAGATCTGACAGACGGACCTGATCAGGTGTACCTGTCAGGTCTACCTGATAGTGAGTGGCTGGCCTAACGTATAACCCAACCCAACTGGAGGTTCTCAAGGAAAATAACAAACCAGAGAGTTAGTCAAGAATCCTTCTTTTACGTCGCGTCGTCTTTTCGCTAGTTTCCCAATCAAATGGGCTTGGATATTCTTTGCTCAACCAGCCTTCACGAGGCTTACTACATATGTAGAAAGATTCTGTTTTAATTAGTGCCTGAAATAATTCATCATAATCCACGACCTTTCCCACCAAGGAGTCCTCACTCAATAACCCAACCCAACTGGAGGTCCTCAAGGAAAATACTCACCGGGTAGAAGCTCGGGTCCTTGCCGCTATTGATGGCGTAGATATGACGGAACACCTGCATAGCCTCTTCATGCTTGTTGCGGGCCAGCAGGAACTTGGGACTCTCCGGGAGCATAAACAGGAGGAAGGCCACGATGACGCTCGGAATGGAGCAAATGGCCAGGAAGATTCGCCAGGAGTTGAACAGGAAGCCGGGAACCCGCACCCCGATCGATTGCGGGATGATGATCCATGCCAGACCTGGGGGCAATAGGGAAAAAAGTTTATAGAGATTTAAAGGTGTGCCCAAACATAGACCATCGGCTGTCGATCGACGAGGTGAGGCTACGTTGTCGAGGCAGTGTAAACGGTTCAGTCGACATCGATCGATGGCCGGTCGACCATGCGTGGGCACACCTTTAAACCTCAAAACTCTGTTCTGTGTTAATATAGGCCGGGCCGGCGTGGCGCTTAGAACTCTTGATGTTCACACGCCTCGCGATCCGTCCCGCCACAGTTGATACTTTCACAGTCCTAGCACGCTTGATAAACTTCCACCCGTATTTGCGAACAAAAATTCTCGTTCTCAAGTCAGACTGAACCAAATTTTGCAGCCCAGTTAGCTTGGAGGGTAGCGCGATTGCCTTGTGATTGCAGGGTTTCGGGTTTATCCTAAATAGGACACCGCGCGCCGCCCGGGGCTAACAGGGCGCTACCCGGGGCGAACTTTATCCTAAATAGATAAGGTTTGTTCTCGGAACGGCTGGGTTTCTCCTATCCTGTCCTCTTTTAGCAGGTACCCCTTTCAATCGTTCACTAGGGGTGGAGGGACTCCCGTGTACAGACGGGGTCGGCGTTTTTCGTCAGCCTCTCAATCAGCCCTAACTAGGGCGATTGCATTGGGCTGACATTTGGTTTTGGTTACAAATTTTACGAGTGGATGCCCTTCACACTCATTCTGTCCCTAATTTTTGCATGTGACTGTAGCTTAAGCCATCGTGACGACTAGTTTAATTTGTTGTCTCGAGGTTCGTGGTTCGAGTCCAAGTCAAGTCATAAAATTTATCTAGGTGTAATAATCGGGGATCGATATTTGTGACAAGCATTTAAATATGCTTAACACAGTTAAAAATTCTTTCCTTTTATCCCATTTTAAAAAGCATGTTTTTTACGAAGACCATAGCAGTTACAAATCCCGCTGTCAAACCTGTTTTTTTTTTTAAAAAAAAAAAATCATGTTTCTGTGGGACATATTGTCCCTTTAGGGGTGAAAGGGTTAAGGTTTAAATACCTACGGTCTGATATAAAGTAGGGAGTACCTACAGCCTACAGGCCTGGTTCTCGAGATAGAGCGATCAGTGTGTGAAATGTGAATGAGTGAATGGATCTTGTTCTTATAATATAAGATTGAGACATGTTAAAAGAAAGCTACCAGCCTAGTCAGTTTGGTAGCTCGTCTGCCTTGTGAGCGCTAGACCGCGGGTTGGATTCCCGCCCGACGCAGGTTTTATCCTGAACTCATAAGGTTTGTTTTTAAGGCCCGTTCTCAATTGTCGTGAATTTCACCATCAGAATGTCCTTGTAAGCAATGTAATATTTAAATGAGAGTGATCCCACAAGGACGACACGATTTTTTTCCGAACGACAAATGGGAAGGGGCCTTCACTCCCAAAACTTACCAATGAGTAGAAATGCGACAATGAAAGTGGGGGCGGGACAGTACAAGTCGAGCAACGTTGCAATTACAATGTTGCCAATGATACCGCCTAGTCTGGCCGCCACCATGGATACGGCAACACCTGTGGCTCTGGAAATAGATAGAGCCACGCTTGTGTTTGGGCTGAAACTCGGCGAAGTAGGACCAAATGACCGGTCCACTTCCACCCAACCTGAAAAATAAACAATACATATCAATGAGAAAGCTTGAAACAGATTAGGGTCGAGTGGAGACGTGCATTCATAGAAGAAAAAGTCACAGAAGAAGGGAAAACCTTTTGTGAAAACATCCAATGCATGGCTTTGGCTTTATAGTACATATTTCCACAAGAGCTCAGTTGCTGCAGTTGTAAAGCAGCAGCGGTTGTTTACATCGGTTGTTGTTTTGCAGAAGTAGTAGCGAGTGATACTCCGGTGAAGTCCCCAGGTAACCGGGACCGAGGAGTAGTATAATTCTATTGGCAAAAAAGAGGTAATTTGAAGAAATGTGCCCAAACATAGACCATCGGCTGTCGATCGACGAGGTGAGGCTACGTTGTCGAGGCAGTGTAAACGGTTCAGTCGACATCGATCGATAGCCGGTCGACCATGCGTGGGCACACATTTAAACCTCAAAACTCTGTTCTGTGTTAATATAGGCCGGGCCGGCGTGGCGCTTCGAACTCTAGATGTTCACACGCCTCGCGATCCGTCCCGCCACAGTTGATACTTTCACAGTCCTAGCACGCTTGATAAACTCGCACCCGTATTTATGAACAAAAATTCTCGTTCTCAAGTCAGACTGAACCAAATATTGCAGCCCAGTTAGCTTGGAGGGTAGCGCGATTGCCTTGTAACAGGGTTTCGGGTTTATCCTAAATAGGACACCGCCCGGGGCTAACCCTTTCAATCGTTCACCAGGGGTGGAGGGAGTTCTAAGAAAGGTACTTACTGGCAACGAACAGGTTCCCCAGAGTCCAAAAAGCGGCCATACTACTCAGCATAGAGCCACGCTTGTGTTTGGGCTGAAACTCGGCGAAGTAGGACCAAATGACCGGTCCACTTCCACCCAACCTGAAAAATAAACAATAAAACAATAGATATCAATGAGAAAGCTTGAAACAGATTAGGGTCGAGTGGAGACGTGCATTCGTAGAAGAAAAAGTCACAGAAGAAGGGAAAACCTTTTGTGAAAACATCCAATGCATGGCTTTGGCTTTATAGTACATATTTCCACAAGAGCTCAGTTTTTGCAGTTGTAAAGCAGCAGCGGTTGTTTACAACGGTTGTTGTTTTGCAGCAATAGTAGCGAGTGATACTCCGGTAAAGCCTGAGGTAACCCCGGACCGAGGAGTAGTATAATTCTATTGGCAAAAAAGAGGTAATTTGAAGAAATAAAAATCAATACGTACGCAGCACCGTTAAGGAATCTGAACAGCATGAAGAAGGTGTACGATTGGGTTAACGTGGAGGCCAGAATACACAGGGCATTCATGAAGCTGATGACTATGAGTACCTTCTTGCGGCCGATGCTGTCGGCCACTGAACCCCATAGATACGCCCCGGCCATCATACCTGCGGAACAACAGTATAATCTTAAACAGGGAGCAGACCAGTGTCTTGCTGTGTGTGGGACTAAAAATAGGGATCAGAACAGCCCAACCCTAACCAGCCTGGCTGCCTGGAGGTTACAAAGGGTTTATCTTTATCATGCTTCAAAGGAAGAGCACCAGGGTCCTTACAATGGTTGAATGTGGTTCGGGACGGGTTAAATAATCCTGGCTAGAGACCATCAACCCCCCTCGGTGCAGCTACACCGCTACAACAAGAAGAACGACAATAAAATCGTACAAGCTTCCGACTACAAAGGTCTCTCAGACAGTCTGAGCGTGAGTGGCCGGCAAAAGGAATCTGACGCATTCAGCATCATTAAGGATCAATACGCTTGCCTGGTAAACAGGAGGGCGTGGGTTCAATCCCAGCCGAGGCGTGGACTTTTATCCTCACTTATTTGAAGAATTGACCACAATAATGATATAAGCCTACTTCTGGGTTAAAGGAACTCTTCAGTCCTGTTCGAGCAGTATAAATAAGCACTATTAAGTACTATTATGATTGTAACACCAATGAATATGATGGAGTTGAGCCATCCCTTGGTGTGCGTGTTAAGTTCTAGGTCACACTGGGCGGACGGTAAGATGAAGGACATGGAGATTATTTATACTCTACTCTTACCGATGAATATGATAGAGTTTAGCCATCCTGGAAATTTTGCAACACTTATCATAGCGTGTGTACCAGGACTTCCAAGCTATACAAGTAGGTAACTATCATTTATCTATTGTGTAGATATTATTGATATTTGATACATGGGTTCTAGAATTTACTCCCAAGTCACCCCTGTGGGTAGGGCACTGACGAAGGTATGCAACCCGCTCACCTTGAGCCATCCTTAGCGCAGAAACAAAGTTAAACAAATGTCACTAGGGTGTCTTATATCTATACCAGGGGTGGCCATAACGTGGCTCGCGAGACGATCTTGTGCGACTCTCTAATCATGGTCCGCCAGCCTAGTTAGCTTGGTTGGTAGCGCGTCTGCCTTGTAAGCGCTAGGCCGCGGGTTCGATTCCCGCCCGGGAAGGATTTTATCCTGAACGAATGTTCGTTCTCGGATCGGCTGGCTTTCTCCTATCCTGTCTTCCTTCTCTCTTCGATTTCGGGACGATGAGACCTTGGCACAGTTCCCTCTGTCAAACCTCTTTAAAAAATCATGGTTTATACTTGTTGGAAAAATTTCTCTAAAGATCAGAATTTCCATGAGACTGAATTCCGACGGTTGTAGACCAAAATTTTCAAAAATTCGCCTGCGGCGTGGCTCGCCCCGAATCGACTTTGTGGGATTGCGGCTCCTGAAGGTAAGGTTGGTGGCCACCCCTGGTCTTTAGCATTCATGGGTAGGTGGTACCCATGGCATTTTCTTACCTACCTATTTGCCCTTGGTAAAAGAATAATAACAATAATATGTAGTAGTAAATAAAGAAATAAATAAAAAAAGACACGCGGACAGAGCATGACTGTCGCGCAGCCAAATAGTGCCTGTGGTGATAGCACGTTGAATACACCAGTTCCCTATGGATCACTAAAGTTCAGCAACGTTTCGCGTGGTTGGTATCCGGACGGGTGACCGGAAAAAGCCAGCTGCACGCGATTAGGGCAATCGACCCCAGGCTGGCTGGGTGAAGATGATTTCAGGAGACGGGTAGCTTGGGTGAAACGTGAAACCCTCGTCGATAAAGACTTCAGGGACCTGTAACTACCTAACTACTAAGGTCTCATCATCCCAAAAACGAATAGAGAAAAGGACAGAAGAAAGAAGGCTGTTCCGAGAACAAACCTTACCTGTTTAGGATAAAGTCTGCCCTAGGCGGAAACCCACGAGCTAGCGCTTACAAAGCACGGGTGTTATCCTCCAAGCTAACTAAGCTGGCATTAAACACAAAATAAATATTTAATAAAATACCACCCTGTCAATTGAACACCAAATAGGTAATAACAACAACTTGAGCCTTTTTAAATAAAGTCCGTCCATCCAAAGCTGCAGCGTTGGTGGGCGATTGGAAGGGGCCAGGATGGGTTGAGATTCTACAAATCTAGGAAAAAACCCAATTTGAGTCGCATCCAATTTCTCACCTAGAAAGAATTGTCTGCCCAGAGTGTCCATGCCCACGACAGCTATCACGTTGGATGGTACTGCAGCCGCCACGGTTATGAAAGACTCGAGGAACACACCACTCTCGATCTTATCTGAGCAGAGTTTGGCGTGTGAGTGAGACCCGGTGTTTACCACAAAGTCCGTCACCTGAAAAAGAAGAGACAAAACCATTTAGATAGGTTTGAAAGAGGGAACTGTAACTGCTATCTTATCGTCCCGAAATCTAAGAGAGAGAAAGGACAGGATAGGACAAAGCCGGCCGTTCTGAGAACGAACATTATCCGATCAACAAAGTCTGTCACCTGAAAAAGAAGAGACAAAACCATTTAGATAGGTTTGAAAGAGGGAACTGTAACTGCTATCTTATCGTCCCGAAATGTAAGAGAGAGAAAGGACAGGATAGGACAAAGCCGGCCGTTCTGAGAACGAACATTATCCGTTCAACACAAACATAATGTTAGGATCAGATCGCTCCGGGCGGAAATCTGACCCGGGAATCAGCTCTCAACGTGTGTCTAATCACACATAGTCGTTAGTCGAGCGGCTGTCAATCGATGTCGACTGAACCGTCCACACTGCCTCGACAAGTTCGACAACATAGATTCACCTCGTCAATCAAAGGCCGATCGCCTATGTTTGGACACACCTTTACAATGCAGGCGTTATCCTCCAAGCCAACTAGGCTGGCGAACTGACGATCAAAGTTTAAAAAGCCTCGACAAGTTCGACAACATAGATTCACCTCGTCAATCAAAGGCCGATCGCCTATGTTTGGACACACCTTTACAATGCAGGCGTTACCCTCCAAGCCAACTAGGCTGGCGAACTGACGATCAAAGTTTAAAATACTGCATTCATATGGGTTGAACAACTTTAATCTTTGATTATCTCGAAATGTAGTCCTGGGCCTTTACATTACATTAAAATGGGGGAGTGCGGAGTCCAGTATGTAGGACTATTGCAGTCCTTGGCCTTAGTATCAGAACTTCAGATCAGGTACTCACCTGACAGACCGAAGCCTCTTCCAGACCATTATGTGACCGGGAGAACTCGTCAAATCTGTTGAACAATTCCGGGAACCACATCATGAGTCCGTAGTAACTGAAATCAAATCGGAACGAGAAACAAATAAGAACCCATTCGTCTACAGCTAAAGCCGCTTATAGCATGAAATCTATTGAGCTGACATAACTGGCGCGGCGGTAGCACGTTTAATGCAACAGTTCCCGATATATCACAGAAGTTAAACAATATTGCGTGTCCTCGGAATCCGGATGGGTGTCCATCTGTCCACGGCGTTTTCTCATCCCCAAAATTCCTAGGGTTGGATTGGAAGCTGTGTCATCCCTAATCGTCGCTAAAAAGACTTACTAGAAAAATACTTACGGTTAAAGGTCCCAACCCTCGACCATAGCCTAGTACCGACCCAAGAGAAAATAAACAAAGCAATGCTAATGAATAGAAGTATCTATGGTTCATGATCGCTGTTGTGGTTTCACCGTATTTCAAGGTAGCGCACCTTCCACGCAATCTAGGCTGCTTAAAACTTCCTCTAAAGGCCCAAGGACTTTTTGAGTTTTATAGGTAAAGTCCAAAATTTGGGACAAAATTGGACACTGTTTCTTCATGAATGCAGGGTTTGCAGGGTACATAGGTAGGTACAAAAAAAAAGAAATGTCCAAGATTTTGCCTCGGTGGTGTAGTGGTCAAGACGCTCGCCTGGTGAACAGGAGGGCGTGGGTTCAATCCCAGCCGAGGTATGGAA
>NW_007381837.1:0-10714 GCF_000475195.1 Diaphorina citri | reverse complement strand
ATTTTATGTAGAGGTTGTAATGGGATTTTATAATTTAGTTAATACGTAAATCTTCTTATTTTTTTATTGCAAAATATATGAAACCTGCAGACCTTGAAATTACACTGGACTTAGAACGTGGATAATTTATATTATAAGAAGATGCTCAGATACAGTACATTAACATTTAAACCTAAAGTTTTTTTTATAAACTAGCAACAAATCTACACAATTGTGTTCCAACATTGCCAACGCCGACAGTTAAAGCACGTATTGTGTCATCTGCACTGGCAACTTGTTTATGGTGACCACACTTTCCGACAAACTTGTCGGAAAGTAGGTGATCGTATTAACAACGATACTAGAGGTTTTTGAAAGCACAGCTCGTTTATCAGCCGCCTAGGATGTGATGAGCTTCAGTCATGAAGAACCAAAAGATGTTTTTTTATTGCAAAATATATGAAACCTGCAGACCTTGAAATTACACTGGACTTAGAACGTGGATAATTTATATTATAAGAAGATGCTCAAGATACCTACATTAACATTTATACTTAAAGTTTTTGATACACTAGCAACAAATCTACACATTTGTGTGCCGACGCCGAAGATTCCACAAGTATTGTAAAGGTGTGTCCAAACAGAGTTGACGTCGACTGAAACCGTACACTCCCTGGACATCATAGATTCACCTCGTCGATCGACGGCGTCGACTATGTGTGGACACAGGTTTAGAATGTCCAGTAGCTGCATGGGTTCACAACTTCTTTGTTGCAGAGCAGAGCAATTCGTACTGGTAGCTCTTGCTAATGGTAGACCACAGTGTCCGACAAGTACACAAGTATCCTCTTATTGCCAATAATGCTAGGTTCTTTCAGGAACAGCTCGTTTACCAGCCGCCTAGGATGTGATGAGCTTCAGTCATGAAGAACCAAAAGATGTTCTGCATACACCCATGTCCTGTGGATAGTCAGGAATGTGAGGAAACGAGAATTCCATCTCCTTTGAATACAAAACGTTCTCTTTAACTTGATTTATGTGTGATGCAAATTGTTTTATAAACATACCTACTCGTACACTCTTCACAGAAGAGTTTTGGTAAGTAGGTACTAGGTACCTATCAAACTATAAATTATACCCTCCAATACTATACTTGCTCTTATCTAGATATCAGAAATGGTAACAAAATCATGAAATTTCAAGAACGCTACCTACCACTCTACTGTTCAAAATAAAACGATCAAAGAGTGTTCGATTGCAACATTGGTTATATTGAAAATTTCAGCATCACTGATACCTTTGGGGGGGCTTAAGCCCCCCAAGCCCCCCCCTATCGCCGCCTATGCTCGTATCTAAATATCGGAAATGGTAACAAAATCATGATATTTCAAGAACGCTACCTACCACTCTACTGTTCAAAATAAAACAATCAAAGAGTGTTCGATTGCAACATTGGTTATATTGAAAATTTCAGCATCACTGATTTGCTCTTGAAGTTATATTTGGAATCAAATCAATCGCAAGAACCATCGTCCCAACCATCTCGCCATCTTTCGTCCAATCTGGAGCAATCGAACTGGGGTTTGCCCAACTTCTGATTGATATGGTTGTGAACCCAGCACAGCCATCCTGCCAGTGCCCTCTGGGAGCTAGTAGCGGGCGGACGTAGCTTCAATAGGCTGGAGAAATCCCGGGCGCAACTTTCACAAGGGTAGAATTTTCCCAGGAGCATGAAGAAGGTCTTCATCTCGCGTTCCTCGTCTGCCGTGGGTTTCTCAGGATAATAAGCTGCTATGGTATGAAGTAGCCCCCATGTCTGATACCCCAACTGATCCTTGTCCAGAGGGCAGTCTTCTCTGATCCTGTCCAAACTACTACTCATACTGGCTAGTTGAAATCCTTCAGGACCTGCTTGGAAACGCTAAATTTTGGACTGGTAATTTGTAACAAATGTTTGGTTCCTCCGAAATTTACATGAATTTTTTTGGGTGGAGTTTTTTAAACTAATGTCGAAGAAATACAAAGACTGGCTAAAATTGAAAGGGAATTCAAACAGTATGGATTTTTATCGAGTCCCACATCTCCTTCTTGACATTTGATCAAGATTCCTAATTATGAAAAATACCCAATACAAAACATTACAAACCTTCCCAAGTATCCATATCCCAAGAGTCTTCTGCAGAGGATAGGACATCAAGAATGTAAATTTATGCCCCAAACAGTCAAAGCAATGTCCGAAGCTTTGGGAGGTACTTGATTCCTTACTTTATTGAACTTGGATGTCTTCGGAGTCTAACCTGGTTCGGAATAAAGTTATTTAATAATACCCAAGAGAAATTTCTAATAATCTGTAAAATATTGACGGAGATTTCTTTCAGATAATTGGGCTTAGGATTATCCAGCCACATTCCAGAAGTTCTCCGACTAACCAGAATAACCAGGTGGTACCTATAGTCCTATACCCACTGTTCTACTCGTCCTGGGTATAATCTTATCAATATAAACATTGGCTTGTTTAAGGGTTTATTGTTACTTATTTAAGCGCCGCCGTCTTGATTATTGAACTTATTGCCATTTTACTTAAAAGGGTAAAGTAATAGTAGGTGGTATAATATACCCCCATTGCAACGGAACATAAAATGTAAGTGTACACAAACAAAACGTTGTAAATTTAGTGGAAATGAAGGACAACTTTAATAACACTAGAAGGGGAAAGTACTAGTACAGGTAATACTTAGATGTCTACGGAGTCTAACCTGCTTTGGACTAAAGTTATTTAATAATACCCAAGAGAAATTTCTAATAATCTGTAAAATATTGATGGAGATTTCTTTCAGATTTGGGCTTAGGATTATCCAGCCACATTCCAGAAGTTCTCCGACTAACCAGAATAACCAGGTGGTACCTATATAGTTCTGTTCTATCTTACCAATATAAACATTGGCTTGTTTAAGGGTTTATTGTTACTTATTTAAGCGCCACCGTTTTGGTTATTGAACTTATTGCCATTTTACTTAAACGGGTAAAGTAATAGTAGGTGGTATATTATACCCCCATTGCAACGGAACATAAAATGTAAGTGTACACTGTACACAAACAAAACATTGTAAATTTAGTGGAAATGAAGGACAACTTTAATAACACTAGAAGGGGAAAGTACTAGTACAGGTAATAAATAGGACCCATCCTCTCCTAATGAAACTCACTAGAAAAAGACAACATTGTGGGGTTTACCCAAAATTGATGAGACCAATAAAGACCCAAATTAAATGCTGCTTCAATAGACAAGTTACCTGACAATGGAAGACAGCCTCAAGGAAACCTTAATGGCTCATTAAGGCTGAAGGTGCCTTTATTGTGGTTAATAAAGGTAGATACCTTTAATTACCTCTCCAAGTGTTTGGGATTTTGGGTATGACAGGACTTTTATGACTCACTTTGAAAGGATCTTCCAGAAAAACCTGCCGAATCGGTTCGTGTAAAGATACACAGGCGTGCTTGCTGGAACTTGGCCTGGCGCACTGCCGTGCGCTCAGATTAAGGAGTGTCTGCAATATAGGTCGTATATTCCCTTCGCAGTTTCCTCTCTTCTGAACCTCGTTTGCCACTTTTTTTGGCCTGTTAATGCCTGTACTAAAACCATGGGAAAAGAGGTTAAACGAGGTATAGAAGTGCGAAAATTCCGAAAGGAAAATAGAACTAGGTATAGTCGACCGAAGTCGATCGACATCGACTGGAACCTCTAGAAAGTACGAGTAGATAAGATCAAAGGATTTTGGTGGAGTGGGAGTTTATAGTTGAGACTGATGCTTTTTGGGCGTAATGGATGTAGGTAAAGTAAAACTTCAAATCTTCATGGAGATACCATGTTCCAATTTTAGGTTAATACATGATCTACGTATGAATATTGAATAGGCTATACGTATATTAGAAGTAATAATATTTTATGAGGTGCTAGAACGTCTGTTGATGCGTACGTGTGATTCGGTATCTTTTAAGGGAATGGAACTTATGGAACTCCTCTGCACTCTTATGAGTAGGTAGTAGGTACCTTATCAATATGGCCTTTGAAGGAACCACCGAAGTTTGAATGACGAGCAACGAAGGACATTACTACGATTTATCATCGCATTCATGAATGGAAGACTTGCTTATCACTTGACATGGTTTTAAGAGGTGTGTCAGAATGCTCAATGTGTACACAACCGTGTTTGCTTTCGTGCCCACAGTGATCCAAAATCTCCTGATAACAGCTCGGTGATGTCAAGAGCATCCTGGGAATTATAGCTCTAATGATAAGTAGGTACTCCTTCGTCGTGACGAGGTAAGTAGGTATCTATTGATGAAGATATCACTGTTGTAACTCTATCTCCCCTAGGTATAGTCGACCGAAGTCGATCGACATCGACTGGAACCTCTAGAAAGTACGAGTAGATAAGATCAAAGGATTTTGGTGGAGTGGAGTTTATAATTGAGACTTTATAGTTGAGCTTTTTGGGCGTAATGGATGTAGGTAAAGTAAAACTTCAAATCTTCATGGAGATACCATGTTCCAATTGTAGGTTAACACATGATCTACGTATGAATATTGAATAGGCTATACGTATATTAGAAGTAATAATAATTTATGAGGTGCTAGAACTTTTTAGACTTTTACCGATAGTTATTAGGTGTAGGTAAATGGTAAAACCAATTTACAAACGTGCATGCTAGATCCAACTCATATGCGTGAGGCAACTGAGGCATCAGTGATATTTTTCTAATTTTGGGATTATCTATCTCCGGAAGTATAGCCTAAAACTAACCGGTGGATTTCAATCTAAACGCTTTTAACTTTTGGAAATCGATGTAGAAACTCACACATCTTTTACCGATCAATTATGGAAGTGTAAAAGTATGTAAATAATAAATTATCTTTACACGTGTTTTTAGAAATGATAGTTTTGTTTGCTAGCGTGTTTGATCGTCAGATGCAACGGTAATTAGGTATGAAGTTATACATATCGTACTTAGAGATAGGAAATATTTCAACAGGTTTGTAAACACCTAGGTTTGTATTTACATACCTACCTGGTACCTATAAATTACCATTTTGAAATTGAATTGTACACTGATGGTTTGAATGAACCTACTGGGACCAGACTTCCAAAGAAAGAACCTCGTTGGGTATTTATTTACCTACATTATACGTAAATACTTGCTTATGCCTTTGATTCCTAGATTCTTGGCTCCTTTTTATCCTTCAACAACTAAACAATTGTTTTATCAAAATATTTACCTAGATTTTAGCTTTTTGGAACATGTTGGTCAAGTTTATATTCCAGTGCCCTAAATCACCAAAGTATGGAAAAGTATCTTACAAGTGTAATGGCCAATGGAAAAGCAGAATTTTGAATTTGGACGAATCATATCGAAATATGGAATTGTAGGTAAATACTTTTCCATACTTTGGTGATTTAGGGCACAGGTTGGTACCTACTTTACAAACCTGTGGCTACCTCGAACCCATTGATCAAAATTATAAATTTATGATGGACACGGAATAAGTTGTAAACCCGTCAATAGGGCAGGTTTCATATATTTTGCAATAAAAAAATAAGAAGATTTACGTATTAACTAAATTATAAAATCCCATTACAACCTCTACATAAAATTAGCCTTATACTCGTATGATATGTTATTATATTCATGAGTAATATGAGTATCTATCTAGGTATAAGAATTAGGATATCTCCTTTGAAGCTAAGTGTTTTTAGTTTTTAGGTGCCTAAGTGTCTGCGTGGTTTTTACGTTAATGATTCCTGGTCTGGGCATCTTGACAATAAAGACCAGTGGATGGGTGATGACTTTGATGACGTATAACTTTCGTGATGCATACATTGCCTTAAAATTACAGCTTATTATTAGCTTTGATGACTTACAGCGAAGTAGATAATGATCATGTTTGTGTATACTTTGCTTCACTTGTGCGTTCAGCGGTTGCTCAATTGAGTCAACTGTCTACCTGTTTATCTATTTTTCATAATTAGGCATTTTTCATAATTAGGAATCTTAGGTATGTATCTACATAATTATGATATCATCACATTCATGAGAATTCTCATTTACGTTGTACTTACTGACGTAACAATTAAACATCTGATTACAATTCCAGAATGAAACTGCAACAAGACAACAAAGTGAAAGAGTATAAATGAGAATATTACTGAATGACGTGACGTGATAAACAAAGCAAATATTATAAATAATCAAAAAGTTGTAAATGACATGAATGAAGAAACTAAAGTTAGCCAAATCACCAAATGACATTAATGGAGAGCTAACAAAACCTTTCGATAAGAACTTTGTGAAATCCATTTCCAATTGATGTTGCACATTGACAATATGTACTCGTTGCAATTATGAATATTATCACACTTAATAACAGGAAAGAGTAATAACATTTAATAACAATGTTAAACTCTGTGTTTGTTACTTCCATTTGCCTCTGATAACCAAGTTACCGACCAAGAACAAAAGATACCGCCATTTAAAGGACGAAAAGAAGAAATAGAAAAGATGGCAGTACAAAGAGTGACATTGTACAACACTGCTTTGATAGTGTACCAGTACCACTATTGGTAATAACAGGAAAGAGTAATAACATTTAATAACAATGTTAAACTCTGTGTTTGTTACTTCCATTTGCCTCTGATAACCAAGTTACCGATCAAGAACAAAAGATACCGCCATTTAATGGACGAAAAGAAGAATTAGAAAAGATGGCAGTACAAAGAGTGACATTGTACAACACTGCTTTGATAGTGTACCAGTACCACTATTGAGATTTCAAAGAATGATTTCATATCAATCGGCGAAGAACACGGTTCCCCGATTCCTCCAAAAATGGAATGGATTCCCCGCAGGATCTCACCCAAAAGTCCCAAAACGGATTTCCACACCTAATTTTCTCTTCTATCTCTCCTAATCCGCCACTGATGGGATTATTCCATGCTTAACCTCTGTCTAGACACAAGACATCTCCTAATAAAGGTGAATTTATTATTAAGGTTGTTGCCAAAGGAAGAATAGAATAATTGGTGCACGATTCTTCATGTAATTCTATTCTATTTTTATATTCTGCCATGACTTGGATAATTATGAAGAGTTCCTCATCTACAAAGGTCAATGGACTGATCAAATGAATGGGTCCTGTTACCTCAGGGACCTTTCGTTTCATACTCTTACAATAAAAGTTTGTATTCAAGGAATATCAACTTGTAATTTTTATTAATAAAACTCTCGTCTTATTGTCTTAAAGCATGTTTGAAAATTTCTTTTCTTTCTTTATTTCTTTTTGTGTGTTTACTTTGTATGATTTTGTTTATTTTAACAGGATGTAGAGTGTAGACGGTGTATTACAGAATACTTATTCCAAAGTCTAGTCCAATGCCTGTATAGTTCTTTTGATCCGTCTTCTTTTAAGTTAAGTTTTGTTTCCTCACTGACAGTAATATCTAGTAATTAGCAGTGCATTCACTATGATTATTTCATTATTGTTAACATGTACCGCATGATTGTCATACCTGTCTGTAATTAGCTGCTATTCACAAAACCACTTTCCTCTTCTTGAAACATGTGGCCAATTTCTCTCAGATACACGAGTACCTATACTTACATAGACTTCAGCGTTTGTCTTGTAATCCTGGTTGTTCTGTGTTGTTTTAGAATGTGGAAAAATGCTTGATTGTAAGTTCATTAATTAGCTACTTTCTCGAGTTTTACGTCTGTTGATGCGTACGTGTGATTCGGTATCTTTTAAGGGAATGGAACTTATGGAACTCCTCTGCACTCTTATGAGTAGGTAGTAGGTACCTTATCAATATGGCCTTTGAAGGAACCACCGAAGTTTGAATGACGAGCAACGAAGGACATTACTACGATTTATCATCGCATTCATGAATGGAAGACTTGCTTATCACTTGACATGGTTTTAAGAGGTGTGTCAGAATGCTCAATGTGTACACAACCGTGTTTGCTTTCGTGCCCACAGTGATCCAAAATCTCCTGATAACAGCTCGGTGATGTCAAGAGCATCCTGGGAATTATAGCTCTAATGATAAGTAGGTACTCCTTCGTCGTGACGAGGTAAGTAGGTATCTATTGATGAAGATATCACTGTTGTAACTCTATCTCCCATTGTATCAGAGCGATTCCCAGGTACCCACTCAACACTCATGGTTCAAGCTTGTAAAGTTAGCAATATACAATACAATGAGCTTTACATCTAATCAACATGATGAAAATTGATGGGAATCATCTTCTTTGTGTCTTAGAACTTCACAATTTGATTCATAATTGTGAAGTTCTTCATCAGACTGAATGCAATAGGTGACGAAATGGGTAGTTTTAGGTACTACGGGGTGAATCCAGAAATGGTGTCCCATCTTTACTGAAAACCTGTTGCAAAGGATCCAGTCTTTAGAGCAGCTCCCAAATTACTACATTAGAAATGCGTAGATAAATCTATTTCTCCAAGTTGTATAAGTAACAAATGATTTGGAACTTGGAACCATCCATAGATTTCATAGTAACTTTGTTTAGATGGATTCTTGCGGAGGCCACGTAAGAAACTATTTTGCACTTCTGATCTAGGAAGGGAAGTCTTACGTATATGAAAGTGTCTTGATCAATGAACACACCAATAGCTATTAATGTGTGATGACATACCCACAACTTATGACTTCAGACACCTCACCTTATGGTGACCAATCCTGTCTGAAATGTTGCTAAGCTACACCAGCGCAGAGTTCATTAATGGTTATCTTCGATTGAATGTAAGGTATTAAGTCATAGTCATTGCTTGGCGTGCCAAAGAAACAGCAGATTACACTAGATAGAGGTAGGTAGAGACTTATGAATTGGATTTGAGCCAGACTTACTAATAGATATCAAAAGCAAAGTGTGATTACTTTGATTTCAAAGTGACCGACTCTTCACTATGCAAAGCATAATCTTTCATAGTGCACTTTGGTGATGGCCGCAGTATGCAGGAAAAGACATTTCAAGAACTGAAGTATGAATCAGAGGAGAGAGGTATCTCCTGTTTATAAATGCATATAAAATGGGATCGGAAGAGTTCCTAGAAAATCCCAAAATAAGCTTTTGAAATCTTTAAATAATGTCCTATTAACTTCAAAAGTGCAAGTTCATACGTGTCTGTAATGTTGAGAGACTAAAATACGAGTGTACTCGTACAATTTTCATTGTACCATTCCTACAATTTTCACTAACCTATCCCAAAATTAATTCGACACTAGACAGAACAGTCTGATGGTAGTAATTATGATGAAAATAACCTAGACTCTCATGTCAGACGAATTGCACCATTTGAAAATGTTAAATGTCACTAGGTTGATAAATAGTAATTAATAAAACCCATGTACCTGATTGTACCTACACTTAACAAGAAGCTGTTGTTCCCCGCTGGCCATACCTCTAGCTAGGAGGACATGTCTTCTATTCTCTTTATCAGTATGTTCTCTCATGTTGGAAGTTAGGAAGTTAGAGTATATATTGCCTGGGACCACAATTCGGGAATGAACCTAATGCGATTGTATCCAATATCAAATGTGGTCGCAGGCATCCAGAGCAGGCCACAAGGCATAATTGACAACGCTCCTTAAAATGCGCCGTATTGCGTTCTGCATGACGCATCAATGGAAAAAAACATGCCACATGCACATGTTTAGTGCATGTGTCTGGTAAAAACCCAATGGACACGTCACGCGCAACCATTTTTCCCATGAGTCTGTTGATGCGTACGTGTGATTCGGTATCTTTTAAGGGAATGGAACTTATGGAACTCCTCTGCACTCTTATGAGTAGGTAGTAGGTCCCTTATCAAAAGGGTCTTTGAAGGAACCATCGAAGTTAGAATGACAAGCAACGAAAGACATTACTACGATTTATCATCTCATTCATGAATGGAAGACTTGCTTATCACTTAACATCGTTTTAAGAGGTGTGTCAGAATGCTCAGTGTGTACACAACCGTGTTTGCTTTCGTGCCCAGTGATCCAAAATCTCCTGATAACAGCTCGGTGATGTCAAGAGCATCCTGGGAATTATAGCTCTAATGATAAGTACTCCTTCGTCGTGACGAGGTAAGTAGGTATCTATTGATGAAGATATCACTGTTGTAACTCTATCTCCTATTGTATCAGAGCGATTCCCAGGTACCCACTCAACACTCATGGTTCAAGCTTGTAAAGTTAGCAATATACAATACAATGAGCTTTACATCTAATCAACATGATGAAAATTGATGGGAATCATCTTCTTTGTGTCTTCTATTTTATGTAGGTACCTGCCTATAACTTCTCAGTGATATAGGTCAGCGCGAGGCTAGATGAACTGATGTACCTAAATTACCTATTGATCACCGGGTAGGTACTACCTATAATACTAATGGTACCTACCTACCTACATCTCATTTTACCTATATGTACTAGGTACCTTTATACCGGTACTACGGGGTGAATCCAGAAATGGTGTCCCATCTTTACTGAAAACCTGTTGCAAAGGATCCAGTCTTTAGAGCAGCTCCCAAATTACTACATTAGAAATGCGTAGATAAATCTATTTCTCCAAGTTGTATAAGTAACAAATGATTTGGAACTTGGAACCATCCATAGATTTCATAGTAACTTTGTTTAGATGGATTCTTGCGGAGGCCACGTAAGAAACTATTTTG
>NW_007381836.1:4041-10765 GCF_000475195.1 Diaphorina citri | reverse complement strand
TTACTTTGATTAAAATTGTAGTATGTAGTAGGTAATTGAATATGTAGAGTGCTGTGTAGTTTTCTATTCATAGTTAGGCGATAGATATTATGAGGTCAGTAGAACCTAGTAAGATAATAAGGAATAATATTGAGTAGGTCATGATTTGCTGCAGTAAGCATTTTTTATTGTACTATAATCTCTTCGATGTACACCGTGTACCGTTCTAAATTTTTACCTTTTTCCGTGTTTTTAGTATTTTCATAGTAATATTCATTGATTTCAAATAATTTCATCTTAGGTTTTAGGTGACTTATTAGTCCATACAATTGAGATGTTTTGAGCCTTATGTACACGAATAGACCGTCTACATCTCTACATTCTACAACAACCATTTGTAATGCGAAAACCACCCTTACCACCCTATAATGTTATGTAGGTACCTATATAACTGTAATAAAATGCATAGTAGTCCCATACAAAGACTCCCTATACCTGTACCTACCTACCTAACTTTTACTATGAACAGGGAAAACTTCCTGCATTGTTTTCAATTTTCCCGTGTTCTAAACCCAGGGTGTTAAGCTGTTAATCTATTTTAACCCATTCAGTACCCTTTGGTCCCTATGCTCAGTTGAGGTGTATTTTATTATTTGAAACAAAACTGAGTCAATATGGCCGACAAATTGGCCGACTCTTTTTCGTCTTCAACACCCTGGCTGCCAAGCTCGATCATGTTGACCCACAATGTTTCCACTCGCTTTAAATCCCTCATTTGGTTGTGTGTACATATCCTCCCTTATCTTAATATTCTTAATCCCTGTTGTATCCCTCACACAACTCGAAAATCCCTGGAGAAAGGACAAAATCCCCGAAAGTGGAATCAGTACGTAAGCGCTTGTGGCAGAAAGTGGAATCAGTACGTAAGCGCTCGTGGCAGCAAGTGTGGTGGCGCCATTAAGTCCAAATTCGTTTCTCTCTGGATTAATACATAGACAATTCGTCTTTCTGTTTCACATATGTAATAAGATAAATACACCTTTTGCTTTCCATGGGATGTCTAATCTCGCCAAAGAAGCGTGAGAACAATCACTGCGGATACTTATTGTGTACATGTAACAAACAGGGGTTAATCCAGTCATTAACAACAAAGGGGGGCCGTTAAACTACCTTTAAAACGTTAAATAGTTAAATACCTATGGTCTAGTCACATTTGAAAAAATAAATTTAAAAAAAAGGGATTTGCTAGGTATAAATAAAAAAAGGGATTTGCTTTGCAAAGACCGCAAACATAAAAAAGGAAACATTTTAAGTGACAAAATAAAAGAGATTTAACGTACAACAGGGAAGGAAAAAATTGTTAAAAAGTGGAAAAGCCATAAAAAGAAGGATGTACAAAAGGAACAAAAGCATTGTTACTTTTAGAAGGTATTGCACAGACAAACATACGTTAATTTAGCTTGGTATTTTTGTTTTTCTTTTTGGGGTTTTAGTTTGATTTTTAAAAAATTGCTTCCGAAGAGTATATTCCTTGATTTGACATATTTCCATGTTCCCAACCTTATTAAACTCACCAATCTATATCCCTATTTCCTTTTTCTTGTGTGTTTGGATGACTGCAAAGTTGCAACTATGTACGAGTAAGAGTACATTATTATCATAGTAAAAGTATTAAAATTTTCAAAGTACAAGAAGCGCGTCTACCAAGATGATATTTGACAAGAATCTTGGAATATTATATTTTATTGTTGAAGAAGATATTTATGACTATCTACTGTGCGTTTTTTTAGTGTTCAATTTTCTTTCGTCACCGTTTGACAAATTCATGAAATCCCTTATTAAACAAAGCCAGATTACGCGGAAGAGGGGATGGTGTTTCTTTCATTGGGACGAAGTTTTTGCTTCTGAGTTTCGAGTGTGCAATATAGGGTTTGCGGAAGTATTTTAAACCCATGTACCCATAAGTAATCATTGTAATCACATTTTTGGAAAGTGGAGTCTTTTTGGTGGTTCAAAATTGAAATTGTCACTTGCTATCGACGCGACGACGTTTCAGAAAGCCAGAAGAGTGTCGGTACTCCTCCTCTTTTCTGAACAGGAAAAAAAAGAAGTTTATTCCATTTTCTAGAACTAAAAACACCCTCTATTTTTTTCGAAAATGTCATGTTGATTTTTATCGTCACACACTCCCCTGCACACAGCATGTTTTGGCTTTATGATGGTCCCCATCTTCCCATTTAGTTGATGGTGTCTGCTTAGCAATGGAATTTCGTTCCTTTAAACTGGTCTTAAACATAAAAAAACTCACATTTGCTGCCAAAAACTTACCTATTTGCACATTTTGGACACAAACATTAGTTTAGGTAATTGTTTAATTCATAGAAATCCGGTTAGCGACATCCGGTTGTTTTTTTTTTTTAATAATCTTTTCAATTTAATGTTATTGTGACATGTCTGTTTGAGTAGTATGCTGTGTCATATGGCAACTCAGACGCTGGGCAGCTCATCAATAAATTATTGATTGTTTCTCTCTAAATTAGGTAATCAATATTAGACAGTTACAAAATGTTTGGTTCCGAATCTACGGCATCAGCACTAAGCAGTCCATTTGTTTTGAATTTTCGTGTGGATAGGTTCAGAGCTAGTGCCTGACACCTAAATACCTATAAATGTTTTTTAAATATCAATTAGTACCTGCCTTAGGTAATTTACAGTCACGATTACTTTGTGGTCTATTTGAACTAAAGGTTTGACCTTTTAGTTCGAATTCCAATTTCCTCGACCAATAAGGTACAAGTATTTTATCGCCGGTGTGGCCTTGAACAACAAGTACTACTAAGTACATGTAGTTACTTACCATTCCACAGTATTCAGCACAGTTGTAAAAATCTCACCCAGCTGTTGATGTTTTGCATGCCCCTATCGATTTTTGTCATAAAACACACAGACGGATACGCTTGCGTCGGCCAGAATTTTCATTATTTCTTCTTTTGTTTTTCTTAATGGAATCCTTTTATCCGTGTTTTGTTTGTCGAAAGCTATTCAAAGTTTGTTGTCTTTTCTTATCTTATACGTGAAGAAAACTAATTGGCCCGTGTGTGGATGTGCAATTTTTTTCCTACTTTCCTTATTTTTCCTTGTGTGTGCAGAATTGATAAGAGATAAAACACTCAGTTTTTAGGCATAATTTGTGATTGTAAATCGTGTTTTATCAGTTTTTGAAGAAAGATCTGAGGATGTGTTTTTATGTTCTTTGAGAAAAGCCCCCGAATTTTTCAAGGACTTTTTCTTCAGTGTTGAAATTCCGTCTTTACGATTTTTCATTTACATTTTTGGCCCCCTCTCCCTTTTCTTTGCTTTTCTTGTAGATTTTGTAGGTATTCTTTATTTATTCAACGTATTACTATGAAATTTCTAATCAGTGTAATTACGATTATCTACTATCCATCAGTTATTAAAAAAGAATAAAGAGTTTAAAAAGATTTAGAACAATAAATTGATTCTTTTGGAATTATTCACTAAAAGCTTTGTTTGTTAAACTTTCTTGTAGATTTTGTAGGTATTCTTTATTTATTCAACGTATTACTATGAAATTTCTAATCAGTGTAATTACGATTATCTACTATCCAGTTATTAAAAAAGAGATTTAGAAAAATAAATTGATTCTTTTGAAATTATTCACTAAAAGCTTTGTTTGTTAAACGAAGGGTTTTCCAAAAGGTCAGAGGTTCCTGATCCCATTTGTTTTTAGATTAGACAAATTGCCTTTCGCAATTGATAAAATTCAAAAGAGATAAATGAAAACGGATAACTAGCCATTTTCTAATGGGAAACAAAAGGTTAACTATCTATACCTACCTTTTTTTTTACTCAGAAATTTTTGCCCAGGGGCTGTTTATTTAGTAAGATGTTTATAATGTGACATAGGAACTATATATGAGACATCTATGTTACTCTATTTAATTCTAGTATCTGCTTAACTGTAAACTAAGATCTATTACATTTTGAATGGTGCTTATGAACTAAGTTGTTTATGTTTATTGTGGGAATATCCCCGTATCTCATTAGAATCATCATCTATACCTACCTACTTACTCCTTAACTACCTATGTACCTACCTATAACAGTTTAGTTTAGTCGAATGCTCCGAATTTCAGGTTGAATCTTTTGTTAGGTATCAATTATTTACATATTTAATACCAACCCTCAACATCAAGTGATATTCAATTGGTCACGTTCATTTCAATTTTTACTTTCTATTATGTACTATCATCACTAGCGAAGCTATACTAATAATGATTATTTTCTGCAGAACTTCTTGGTGCTTTCTAAATAGTGCTACTGGTTGATTTATGCTCACAGAGTTAGAATACGAACACACTACTTGAAAATTCACAGTCGGCCATGTTACTTATCTCTGACTAAATGTCATGTTTATTTATGTACGTCAAAATTAGGGGAAAGACGGACAACAACGAGATTGGCACATTTTTAGGGCAAAAATAAGTCTCTCTCTCTCTCTGTTTCTCTCTCTCTCTTTTACTCGTCACCCGTCCAGCTACTAGCCACGCGCAACGTTGCTTAACCTCAGTGGTTCATGGGATGGATTCAAGATTCAATGTACTGCTGAGAAGTGCTGAGGGCTAACATTTTTCTATGACATTGAGGTACAATGTTCTAATAATACACCTGACCGAAAAACTTCTAATGAAGTACAAAATTAAAGAAATATGAAAGCCATAAAAATTAAACGAAACAGTCGTAAAAAGAATTGAAAGAGCAAGAGAAACAGGAGAGGCTGGAGGAGAGAAATATTCAATAATTAAAAAAACGGAGGAAAAAAATCTATACTTTCTATGACATTGAGGTGATCTTCAAGATGAATCCTTTCATTTTTTGGGTTCCAATTTGGGCACATCCCCCCTGTTTCTCTTCATGAATACCCAAGAGGTAATAGTCCACCCGCCACCCTCCTCCACCCTTCGTTTTTTTTGGTTGACATTTTCGATCTTGATAAACTCCTTAGTTTCTACTCCATACTGTGTTATCTCGTCCTACGTGCTGCCATGTTGGTTCTACCCTGAAATATACAGGGTGTTTGCTTACCGGACATACAGGGTCGGAAAATATTGTTTTCAGGAGTTTTGGCGTCTCCACTAATTTTGGGAAAAGAAATCTGTTTCAGAGGAGTTTTGGCATCTCCACTAATTTAGGAAAGAAATCTGTTTCAGAGGAGTTTTGGCATCTCCACTAATTTTGGAAAATAAAATCAAGTTCCAGAGGTTTTTTTGTGTCTCCACTAATTTTTTCCGATTGCTTGCGACAAATTTGTAGGTAAATAATATTTTTATCTTTAACTAATTGTTGAGATTGGAACACAGAATCTTTATAGGTATGTTAAAATGCCCAATAGTGGCAATACCTAGCTAGTGGCTATAGCACCTTGTTTGTACCAGTTTCCAATGGATCACTGAAGCAACGTTGCACTTGGTTGGTAACCGGCTTGGTGACCATCTGGGCAATCACATTTTGTTACTCATGTCTTTTTCTGTCATCAAATCGTACGAACACAAAAAGAATATAAAAATCTCCTACAAGTTTTGGAACCAATGGAGTAAAAGGGGTTTTACACAAGCTTTGAGTTTCGAATAGATATTTTATGACCTCATTTTTTTTCTTAGTTTCTACTCCATACTGTGTTATCTCGTCCTACGTGCTGCCATGTTGGTTCTACCCTGAAATATACAGGGTGTTTGCTTAACGTTATACAGGGTCGGAAAATATTGTTTTCAGAAGTTTTGACGTCTCCCACTAATTTTGGGGAAAAAAAATCTGTTGTCAGAGGAGTTTTGGCATCTCCACCAATTTAGGAAAATAAAATCAATTTCCAGAGGTTTTTTTGTGTCTCCACTATTTTTTTCCGATTGCTTGCGATAAGTTGTAGGTAAATAATATTTTTATCTTTAACTCTTTAATTGTTGGGATTGGAACACAGAATCTTTATAGGTATGTTAAAATGCCCAATAGTGGCAATAGCCAGTGGCTATAGCACCTTGTTTGTACCAGTTTCCAATGGATCACTGAAGCAATGTTGCACTTGGCTGGTAACCGGCTTGGTGACCTTCTGGGCAATCACATTTTGTTACTCATGTCTTTTCTGTCATCAAATCGTACGAACACAAAAAGAATAAAAATCTCCTACAAGTTTTGGAACCAATGGAGTAAAAGGGGTTTTACACAAGCTTTGAGTTTCGAATAGAAATTTTATGACCCCATTTTTTTCTTCTTCTTCTTCTTCTTCTTCTTCTTCTTCTTCTTCTTCTTCTTCTTCTTTTTGTAAGGGCAAGAATGTTGTTCTTTTTATGATACCACAATCAGATCAGTTTCATCAAAATGCCCACAGAGGGCAGAATATGTATTACGATGCTGGTTTCTTAGCTCATTTTTTTTTTATTTTATTATTATTATTATTTTAGAGGTTTGATAGAGGGAGCTGTATCTGCTTAGGTCTTATTGCCCCGAAAGTGAAGAAAGAAAGGATAGGAGAAAACCAGCCGTTCCGAGAACAAACCTTATCTATTTAGGATAGAACCCTCCCCAGGCGGGAATCGAACCCGCGACCTTAGCACTTACAAGGCAGACGCGCTACCCTCCAAGCTAGCTAGGCTAAACTGGGGACTGTCGAGAAACACACCTAAAAAAAAAAAAAAAAAAAAAAAAAAAAAAAAAAACCCCACTCAATTTT
>NW_007381836.1:2461-3876 GCF_000475195.1 Diaphorina citri | reverse complement strand
ATCAAAACATTCACTTTCGCTTTTGAAATCTTCAGGGTTAACTCAGGGTTCTAGATTGGTTCCTCATAGTGGGTGAACCATAAAATTATTGTGAGTGTTAAAGTCTGTTAATTGTTGCAATAACCAAAGCTTAACATTAACACCAGTCTAGTTTTCTTGGAGGATAGCGCGTCTGTCTTGTAAGCGCTAGCTCGTGGGTTCGATTGCAGCCCAGGGTGAACTTTATCCTAAACAGGTAAGGGTCGTTCCCGACAGGGCTGGCTTTTTTCCTATCCTGTCTTTCTTTTTCTCTTCGATTTCGGTACGATGAGACCTCCTTTGTTACAGATCTCTAAAAAAAGTAGGTACACACGGTAAATAACACAGAACATGAGATCACCCAGTACATTATGTAAATTCAGTACAACAGAATTCTCGTCTGTAGACTCTCATTTCAAACGTCCTTGGTTCAAATCCCAGCTGTGTTGAAGGAAATACCCATCGTGTTCCAAATAACTCAGGACAATGACGTAACTAATTTGGATGAAGAAATTTGAATATTTTCTGCTCTGTGTCTCTCCCTCGGTTCATTCTCTCTCTCTCTGGGTTCATGGCCATTGTTAACCCTTTGTTCAAAAGGCACGCTATTATTTGTTAGCCTGTAGGGCAATGGACTGGATAAAATAAACCCTTTTCATCCCCCCAGCACTTCCCATGGCTTTTCTCAGCCCAACTCTGGCTGAGTGAGGTTAATGTGAGGTGGTTAGCTCATGGGTCAGAAGGTCAGAACAAAATTGGTCTTAGGTCAAGTGTCCAAAATTTCCAAAGTCCTCCTATAATTAATTATAGCCACCTTTCAGCTAAATCCAATGACATTATTATTATTTTTTTCTTGTCTGTAACATCCTGGCCACAATGGCTGTCTCGACAAGGCGATGCCTTTAGGAGATGATGATGATGATGAACATCCTGGCCATGAGGAGCCACAGGGCTTTCCAGAGCAGAGCAGAACAAACCAAAAGCATGAAATTCCAACATTCCAAGGCGAACTGAAAGAGAGAGAGAGAGAGAGAGAAAGAGAGAGGAGGTATTTCAAAAATTTAAATAACAATAAAACTGCCTAAAAATCACACGCCTTTCGGGGGTTATTATGTTAATCAGAAACCTTTTTTCATTTGAACTCTTCAACTTTTTTTCTTCCTCTTCTTCTTCATCCACTTCTTCTTCTTCTTCTTCTTGGTCTTCAAGGACATGTTGAGGTTCGAGAAAGAAGAGAGTTAAACGTCTTCAGGTTTATTGACCTCATTCATTCTTCGAGCAGGACTTTTGAAGAAGGATGAGGAGAAGATGAAGAAGAAGAAGAAGAAGAAGAAGAAGAAGAAGAAGAAGAAGAAGAAGAAGAAGAAGAAGAAGAAGAAGAAGAAGAAGAAGAAGAA
>NW_007381836.1:0-1318 GCF_000475195.1 Diaphorina citri | reverse complement strand
TTGACCGCAGGTTGGATGTCAACCCTTGAGATTTGACCATAATCAGGTAGTTTTGACCGCAGGTTGGAATCCCCGAATGGTTGATGATGATGATGATGATGATGATGATGATGATGATGATGATGATGATGATGATGATGATGATGATGATGATGATGATTAAGAAGAAGAAGAAGAAGAAGAAGAAGAAGAAGAAGAAGAAGAAGAAGAAGAAAGAGTTCTTCAAGGAGAAGAAAAGAGGAAGTTGAAGGAGGAGGAGAAAGAGGAGAAGAAGAAGAAGAAGAAGAAGAAGAAGAAGAAGAAGAAGAAGAAGAAGAAGAAGAAGAAGAAGACGAAGATGATGAAGAAGAAGATATGACGATAATTCCTCAGTAAACTGCAGAAATCGCTCCAATAGTTGTGTCCTATGGTGTCACAAAGGCCTACGAAACCAACCCAAAACTCAGAGGGGATCTTTCTCCAAAATTGGTCTGAAAAACAAACTTGATGTCGAGTAAAACTAGGAAAGTTCCTACCTGTATCAACGTATTAACATTAGAGTTCCCTCATTGACATTAGAGTTCCCTAATGGATAGTTCCTACCTGTATCAACGTATCAACATTAGAGTTCCCTCATTCACATTAGAGTTCCCTAATGGATAGTTCCTACCTGTATCAACGTATCAACAATAGAGTTCCCTCATTCACATTAGAGTTCCCTAATGGATAGTTCCTACCTGTATCAACGTTAGAGTTCCCTCATTCACATTAGAGTTCCCTCATTCACATTAGAGCTCCCTAATGGGTCCTTATCTTATCACCTCTCGCCAGGTTGGTACTGATAACGATATATTCTTTGTTGGTACCACTGCATAAGTAATGGTGGACATTGTAATAAATGTTATAATGGACTGATTTCTTTACACTGTGGCTATGTATTTAAATATGTAGATATCTATGTATTTAAATATGTACATAATATATGCCTGTATCACTGTGGAACTATGTATTTAAATATGTACATAATATGAATGTATACCTACCTCTGTTTTATACAATGTAGCTTGACATTATTCATATGGGTTGCGTTATACATATGTATATGTATACACTGTGTTCTATACAAAATATATACTGATATTACTCGTTATAGGGGCTTACTTGTCATATGGAAAGCAGGAAAGTTATAAGGAGGTTTTATGAACTTGGCATATTATCTACCGACATAGGTAGGTACTACCTGCTCGCTTCTTTTGCTTTCTTGGTTGGCAGCGGCAAGTGCTCTTAGACCCCTCTCAACTTTTTGGTTTAAAAATACGATAATTGAAGTAAAATTATT
>NW_007381835.1:4139-10777 GCF_000475195.1 Diaphorina citri | reverse complement strand
TTTTTAAAAATAATCGGGGTCAGAGGAGGAGCTACGGAAGGGATTGTGGGGGGCTTCTCTACCCCAAGTTATAAAGAATTTGAACTACAACACTGATGAAATTTGTTTACTGTTTGCACCTTTGTCAGGTCTGTTTGTACTGGAAGATAAGCCTGTTTGACGAGTAAGGTACATCCCTAAAACATTGACTATTACACCTTAACCCTCCAATAAAGGAGGGTAATGCCATGCCTCGGCTGGGATTGAACCCGCAACCTCCTATTTACCAAGCGACTTTGTCCGGTTTGACCACAACGCCACCGAGAAGGTTTTTGTATTTACATATCTATAGGTGGGATTTGAAACCATTTTCTTCCGGGGACCGAACACCTTTAATCAAAACCGCCTGTAGCTTTTTTTCCCAAGAGGTTTGATAGAGGGAACTGTAACTGCTAAGGTCTAATCGACCCGAAAGCGAAGATAGAAGGCAGGATAGAAGAAAGCCAGCCGTTCCAAGAACTATGTAGTCAAGGTTAAGGACTCCAAGGAGACGAGGAATTATTATCATTATTATTATTTTTTTCATCTTCGACACTGTAGGTATATAACAATAATCACAAGATGATGCTATCTCTCCAGTACAATCCCCCTCACAGAACACTTCCAAAATAAACCCAACACCCATCAGAACCCGGTGTTCTCTCCCTTATTCCTGATTTGTAGAGACTCTTCAAGATTACGATTTCACCTTCCTTTCTTTTGTACGAACTTCTCGTTTTTAAATATTCACCCCTTTCAATTCTTGCAGCTCGACAATCGACATACTTTCAGGAATGGTCTCGTTGGAATTTCGTTTCAAAATCAGAAAATTTCAGCTTTTGTTCAGCTTTAATTAATTACCTATGGGTAATGGATTTCCATTACCCATAATTAAAGAAATTCCAACAAGACCATTTCTGGAAGTATACGGAGCTACGAGAATTGAAAACCTTTGTATGGGACTATGTCTTTCAACAAACCAATTTCCATCAAACCAGTTTAAGTTTTTACAGTCAAGTTAAGCAAAGTCAAATACCTACATAATTATGTACTTATATGATGTCGTGAATGTATGTCTTCACCGACAGGGATCTAATCTACGCCCTTCTGATTTTTTTCTTTGGCGAATTGTCAGAAGGGAAAATTTCCTGAAATTCAGGAAATACCTAAAATTCCTGGTTCCACCCTTAGTCCCCGAAAGGCAAGGGGATGCTGATCTAACACCTACCTCCCCCACTGTATCTCGATATTCCATCTCATGGTGTTGGTATTGTTGGGAATTAGTTTTCGTCTTCGGAGACGCATTATCGTGAGGGTGTTTTTGTCGAGAAATTTTTAATTCAACGACCTACATAGTGGCGAAGCCGAAGCTGTCTTCGGGATGGGAAGTTTTTCGCGAAAGCCCTCACGAAATTAGCAAGCCAATGTGAATGTTCAGGTAGTAAGTATACATCAATTTTAAAAATATCAAAATGACAACATTGAACATAGTCTGTCGAATTAGGACATGTACGAGTAGTCCCTTTATCTCCTCAATAGTTTATTATTGCACCACTTTTTTTTTCTGCTCAGGCTCTTCAATTTGATAACATTTTTTACATACCACTGATTTACATTTGCAGGCTTTGGAGGTGTGTCCAAATTTCCAACAGTTGAAGCATTGAATTGTCGACTGCACGAACGGCTCGCATGGTACCTTTGAGTACCACAAAAACACATGTGATGGAATATGTTGTCCTGCGAAGGAAATTTTAAGAGTCTTAGATGGGACATATGAAATCTTTCTATCATTTTTTTTTTTAACTTTTTTTGGTGTCTGAATCATTGGTCTGAAAGGTCTCTAAAAGGAAAATTCTCATCGGGCATTAAAACCTTGCCTAGTTATTAGATATCTTCCACTCAAGAGTTTTACCATCTCAACATCATAAGCCCAATCTTCCATTCCAAGTGGATTGCGGTGTTTTACATCTTAATTGATGTTGATGAAGATCTATGTCTAATGTTATGACAACGTCGATGAAAGACCCAATCTGTCAAAAAGGAATCCATTCTCAATTTATCACTAACAACTTTCTGAAAGATGACACTCTGGCCATATTGGAAAATTCACCTACCCTGGCAAAAGCTGATTTTTTCCCCAAATTCTAAATTGAACAATCTCTTCTCGTTGTAGACCCATTGTGACAGTACCTACCAAAACAAAACATTCCATCTTTGTACCAAAGAATCCATCAACTAATGTTACTTATAGTATTTGATTGAGTTGACACACACATACCTATCAGTGGTTGGATGGAAGGTCTCCTTCAGGAGAATCCTGACTTTCTTTAAAGCCAGGAAAACAAATCAAGATTATTGGTCCGTTTTCTTCCTTTATTCCGTCACTGGAAGGATTTTCGAATTAGAAAGTAGAAAGTGTAGCAATCAGGGGGCTGAAGTTTTCCAACAATTGTGATTCCTGAATAATCTTCCTAAAAAGCCCCCATCCCCCTTCTTGATTCATTAAAAAGACTGATGAAATTTTCCTTTCAGAAACTTTTCTTTCTAAATTTTTGATTCCTATTTCTCTAAATAATTCATGGAGGATTTCTTTTTGTATTTAGAAGAAGATCTTGTCTTTCTCTTCGTGGACTCTATGAATAAATTAAAAATATTTGAAGTGTATTCCCAGACTGTCCATTTGAACTATTTGTAGATGAACAATATGAACATGGTCTTCAGTTCAGAACATGAAAGGCATATCGAAATGCAGGCGCGAAGAATCTTCTTTTAAAAGTGTCTGTCCAATGAATAGCTGAACCTAAAGATATTACATCAATAAACAATATTGAATAGACTAAAACTAAAGCTCATAAAAATATTAGTTACCATCCAATCTCGACCATAAAAAGCATGTTAAAGTCAACAGTTAATCTCATACAAATATCAATGAAGACAAGACATTATCACTCTACTGATTGATTTAATAAAAACTTTGATTGAGTGATTGAGATTATGATGTGTTGAAGTTTTAAAAATTTTATAAACACAGGAAATAATATACCTAGATAGCAGTCAAATAAATAAATAAAAATCCCAGACTTCGAACTTATCGGTAACAGAAAGTGATATGGCGATAGTGTTATTAGAGGGGTTAAATACAAAAAGGAGCTTTTCTTTTCCACGACTTCTACATAATTACCATTATTGAATTAGTTACCTGCAACTAACGAACGATACAACAAACTGTAACAGTATATATTTAACTTGTCTATACTCACATATCTCTGAGAAGTACAGGCCAAAAGTTCCAGTAAGCACACCTGGTGTATACTTATTTACAAAAATCCCTGCTACTTTATTTTCTAGTTCTATGCAACTATTGATTGATGTATTGATTTGCCTAAACACATAAGATTAGCTATAGGTGCATAATTATTTACATATGCAAATCAGACCAGAATCTTTGACTAAACACATAAGATTAGCTATAGGTGCATAATTATTTACATATGCAAATCAGACCAGAATCTTTGACTATGACTTTTTACTTTCCTTATCCTATAGGAAGGAAAGTAATGTAATCGGGTCAAATTTTCGATGGTCAGTTTTTAGTGCCACAACACGTTTTGAGGTCCCTAGAGCCTAAATCCAAATTTTCAGCCACTGGTCCGTGTGTGTGTCTGTCTGTGTGTCTGTCTGTCTGTAAACAAAATATCTCGAGAACGGTAAGAGCCAGAGACTTGAAATTTGGTATGTAGCTGTCAAATGTGACAAGGATGCGACACTAAACTTTTGGTTGAGATGGTTGTTGCGCTTGGCGGTATTTTGACCGCTTTTGGACAGATTTCGACCGTTTTTTGGCGGTTTTCAGCTACAGCGACAAAACGGTTAGAGATATTGTAAAAGTTAGGGTAAAAGAACACTCAAACAAGCATCATTCAATAGGATAAGGAAAGTCGTGTGATGTTCACACCAGATTTTTCTATGTGTCTGTCTATCTACTTGAACGACATTATTGCCAGAGATACGAGTACTTGAGCTAAATCTAGTGAAATAAATAAAGAAAATAGTGGATGTGACAAAATTACCTTCTGGCAAAATTACCTTTTCGACATTTTTATATTCCTTCTGGTCTTGTTTCAAGTAGCCTGGGAGAGAGAGAGAGAGAGAGAGGAAGAGAGAGAGGGAGAGAGCTTTCAGGTTCAAGGTACAATATTTATGGATAATATTTCTTTGTACCTATGTAATTTATGAATAAACTTTCTACATAATTATTATGCACGCAATTTTGCCATTTCTGAAAACCATTGGAGGCCTGGCGAATAAATTTATCGAATATGAAAATATAAATAGGAAACATACACAAGATTAGGTAAATATTTAAATAAAGTTCTAAAACGAAGGAAAATACATGCAGACCAGCTCGGGTTGGTTGCAGTCGTAAAATTGTATAAAATATATAGGGAAACGTTTTGTGTTGTCTCCATTGGAATGGAGGGCCCTTATCACGCCGAGTCCAGAACAGTGGCCGAAAATGGCGGCAAATATTTTTTTACCTATTGCAATCGATGTGAAACTTTTGTTGAAGTGAAGACTTTGTAATCCACAAAAGAATCATCAGTAAATGGTGATGGCTTCAAAATTGATCCCAAGGACAACAGAAACCCTTGACCATTGACAAATGGAGTGTGCATGTAAATGTGCCTAAATTTGTACCATTTTAAGAATATTTTCTGAACGAGCTTGAAGGGCATTCTGTTAAAAGAGAATAACGTAATTACTACCTATTTGTATATGCTTTATTCTCGTACAAAAGATAATTACACGATTTCATATTCGTTGGATTGGTTTGATTTTTGGATTTCTTCTGGACCCAGCCTTCCAATGCACTTTTATTCCTCGGAGATAAATTACAACGAAACCAGTTTATCTCAATAGCATCTAACTGAACATTGGATATTCTATTCTGGAAAAAAAAAGTCACTGGAGGAGCAAAATGGAAACTGAGAAATTAACGAAATTAATTCAGACAGGGAACGCCTCTTTGCTCCCGCTGCGACGATTTTACAAAATAGGTATGTCTTCGGTTGAATGTGTGTGAAGGGTTCGTTTCAGAAGGTCGAAATAAAAATGGTAGAAATTACAATATTAATACAATTATAAACATCTTTTATGTATATTTTGTTCTCTATGTATATGTCTCTTTGTATAAACATTGTTATCTATGTATATGTATAAATTGTATATGTACCATAAATAAAGAGTAATATGTTGAAAAAAAAAAAAAAAAATACACATTACACAACTATCTCTTTCCATAATGGAAAGCTGTTGGCTTAATACATTAGGAGAGACACTTTGTGGTCATAAAATTATCTATTTTATTACAATATTGATATTTTTTCTTGTGAATGCAACCGTGTTGGGGTTTTCACTTCGGTGTGTTTCAGTTGAGATACAGAGATATGTATACACAATATTACATTTAATTATGGTTATTAGGTAGATATTACTAAGAGATACGGCTTAAGAAATACACAGTAGGTATCTGAGATTCTAGAGCAAAACTTCGCCCTCCTCTTTAAACGACAAACGCCTCAACACCTAGACTATATGCCACCTAGGCAGGTACACGATTGGGTTTTCTAACAATTTGGCTGAGGGTTTCTACAAAATTGAATTTTCCGGTCGAATAGTTGAACGGTCGAAAGCTTTCCACACATCACTTTACAATTCAAAAACTTCCCATTTCATTTCAACCAATGATGGTGTTGTGGTAAAGAAACGTTAAGTAGGGAGAAAAAACAGTTCAAGATAAGCCTAATTGTGCACTTCTATTCACTTTTTACAAAGGTACCATCTGAAAAGAGCAGCTAGACCCTAACTTTTTAAGGTATTGACTTTGGAACTTTGTAACAAAACTAACGATATTTTGGCTTTCGCATGGATCATTTATCGAAACCTGTAAAAGTTTTTGAAATTTTCCGAGGTAGGAAGACTAAAAAATAGGTTCTACCCGGACGCAGTCCCAAAGTCCAAAGGGAGAGGAACATTGTGTAAAAGTTAGGTTCGAATAGACTATAAGACTATATATAATAACAGTGATAACTGTCAATATGTTACTTGCGTAACATAGATTATTTCGTACTACCCTCGTACGATAACTTGTCCGTTGAAGTGTATTTAAGTATGAGTCACAAACTCCCTTACCCACTCATTACGATACCTTTCTTGCTTTGCCCTCTCCCTTTTTTGATGTACAAACTGTGTTAACAAAAAGAACGAGAGAAGAAGAAAGAAGAAGAAGAAGAAGGAGGAGGGAATAATAAGAAGAAGAAAGAGGAGTTAAGAGAGGTAAAGCTAAGATAAACACTTTTACATTCGCGCCAACTAAAAAGCACTTTTACCTTTATCTTTATACATCTTCCTTTATGGAATCGTTATTCCGCTCTCCACCTTTTGTCTCCACTGTCTACGCCCCTTCTCCAACCTCTCCTTCCTGTCCCTATGTGGTCCTTTACTTTTTGTTACATACATGCATCACAAAGTGATAAAGGGGTGCTTACCGAATTTTTAAAAGGGAGTTCTTGTATAGACTACTATGCCTTAGTCCTTATCACCTTTATAAGGGGTTGTTC
>NW_007381835.1:0-3478 GCF_000475195.1 Diaphorina citri | reverse complement strand
TTCAGATCAATTTTCTTTCGTGAGTCTATTATAAATAGGATCGTTCTTAAGGTTCTTACTTTTTTTGTGATTGTACCTCGGAAACACTTCCGATTACATCAAGTCATATTCTGCTAAATCCCATGCCTATCCGGGACAAAAAGTCTTGGTCAGTAAATTTGCGCACCAGCCGCGTATTCGAACCCAGCCACAGATCTGGTGGTGAGAGTTGGTTCATACAAGGGAGACTTGTGGATTATATGCATCTGTGTCGTTTCACTGGACGAATATTTTGCCTTTTTCAGAGGCATCTTTTGGCTATTCTGTACAGAAATGAAAATCTGCAAGAAATGAGAATCTCTTCTTTCTCGTCTAGATGGTACCATGAAAATCTGAATCCCGCCTGTAGATGGCAATGCATCTAACGGGGCAATTGTTGAAGAGATTTGACCAGATTACCCTTACTGTCAAGGAAAACAAAGCAGGAGGTTAAACAAAATATACATAAGGATGATATGATAGAGAATAGAAAAGTTAGGTGCACTTTGAGGACAAGACGATATAAGCTGGCTGTCCACCACATATTCGACGCTCGTAGATCGACGTCCGTCGATCGACGAGTGAAATTCTTTGTCGTCAAAGGCAGGTACGGTTTCAGACGCAGCGTCGACGTTCGAGATGTACCTATAGCTACACATAATAGAAAATCTAACTTAACTCAATTCTATGCCATTATTTCATAGTAACATGTTCCATGGAACATAGGAACATGAACAACTATTAATCACTATGAATTCTTACTGAAAACAGCTTGGGTTTAGTTTTAAATACTGCATGGTTTACGGCTGGGTCTAGGTTTGTTGCATCCAAGGTAAAGTCACTTCCTGTGATAACTACTAACTTTGCTGAAATAAATACCAGTGGTGCACTTCAAATAAATTCCAAGCCTTGGAACTAGGTATTAACATGTGTATAAATTGGAATTATGTACGTATTAAAATTTGTCTATCGTAATGAAAATCAGAAGAGGAAACTCCACTTTGTACTCAAACACACCAATTAACCAAAATAACCATGTAAAGGAAAATATATAGTTATACATATGTACAATAAATTGTATAATGATCGTCTTACGTTTATAAATACTTAGGCAGATTGATGAAGTCCTTCATTTGTTGATTGCTTTCTTTAAATCAGCCATTCTTAACCTATGGTCCGTGGACCACTAGTGGTCCGCGAGAAGGTTTCAGGTGGTCCGCGAGAGGTGAGTAAATTTTGTTTTTTTTGTTTGTTTCTTAATTTTATACAAAAAAAAAATTGTTTTTCTCAACAAACAAAAAAATAAATAAATAATAATGTTAATTTTTCTCATTTTCTATCTCTTTTCCTACAGGTGGATATAGGTCCTCTAATACATACCTACCCATTGTCACATAGCGTGTATACAATGTACAATTGAAATTGATTGCATATACAATTATACATACATAATCTCAAGTGGTCCGCGAGATTTTTGGTTTATCAATAGTGGTCCGCCAATTCTAAAAGGTTAAGAACCCCTGTTCTAGAGCAAAACTTCGCCCTCCTCTTTAAACGACAAACGCCTCAACACCTAGACTATATGCCACCTAGGCAGGTACACAATTGGGTTTTATAACAATTTGGCTTAGGGTTTCTACAAAATTGAATTTTCCGGTCGAATAGTTGAACAGTCGAAAGCTTTTCACACATCACTTTACAATTCAAAACTTTCCATTTCATTTCGTTTGTTGGGGGAATATTTCAACTATTCCTGATTCCCATATCATCAAGATATTTCTTGAGGGAAAATTTTTAAGCGATTCGTGGGGGAAATGGTGAAACACCTACGTACATACATTGTTTTTCAATTTCCTGGTGTGTCCCTATCCTCCTCTCAACCTCTCCCCCAATCTGTCCCTCTGTTCTCCACCTCTCCCTTATTCTATTCCCTCTACATATTTTCTATTTCCATTTTCACGAAAATCAACGCGCTTACATTTCACAAATAGAATCGAAATGGAGGAGAATGAGGAGAAAGAAGAAGAATAATAAGGGAGGAGGAAGAAGAAGAAGAAGAAGAAGAAGAGAGGAAGAAAAACAATTGTCAACATGTAGTTTTTCCTCTCCCGTTTCGTTCTTTCCCAATACATACTCACCCATTCCCTCACACCACTGAGTATAATTTATGTGAAGTTGCTGTCAATAGCATGCTCCAATCATGCTTTAATAGATACAATGCGTCATTGTATAACTGTCAATAGTGACAATAATATATATCAGAATATCAGATAGCTTGGATTGAAAATGGTTACAAGAGAGGAAACCTGAAACCCTGACGCAGCCATCTTGGATAAAAATCAGAAGGATGGGAGCCTTTTAAAGTTTTTGAAAATGTCAAAGCTATTTACTAGGTACGCTTTCGGTTTTTAGCAATCAAAACAATGTTTCAAGTTTCAAGTTATGAATTTTTCAATCCCAGATGACGAGAAAGTCTACCATGGAAACATTTTTCACTTATCTTCAGTGTTATCCGAATAGAACTGACAAAAAAGAGGATGAATTGCAAAGAAATGGTGGGTTTGTGGTAGTAACCAAGACCTCTTTGGTTAGGTACAATTGAATCTTACTTGCCAGAAGATCTGCTAGTTCTGGGATTGGAAAGCTGCAAGATTCTTAGCATGCTCCAATCATGCTTTAATAGATACAATGCGTCATTGTATAACTGTCAATAGTGATAATAATATATATCAGAATATCAGATAGCTTGGATTGAAAATGGTTATACAAAATATTCGAAAATGTCAAAGCTATTTAGTAGGTACGCTTTCGGTTTTTAGCAACCAAAACAATGATTCAAAATTATGACTTTTCCAATCCCAGATGACGAGAAAGTCTACCATGGAAAAACTTTTCACTTATCTTCAGTGTTATCCAAATAGAACTGACAAAAAAGAGGACGAATTGCAAAGAAATGGTGGGTTTGTGGTAGTAACCAAGACCTCTTTGATCAGGTACAATTGAATCTTACTTGCCAGAAGATCTGCTAGTTCTGGGATTGGAAGGCTGCAAGATTCTGATAAGTCTTTCAGAAAACTGGAGAGCTTTTATAGAGGACTTTCGATATTTTCCAAACGGGATACTTTGTCAAGTAGCATTATAACTAGAGGTGGAATTAAATATACTATCACTTGACTTGGACTAAGAAGACATATATTATAGTATATTCAATTCCACCTCTAGAGGACTTTCTTTTGAAGAAACTCAAGAGAGAGTTGAGCAGCTATCCAACTGAGAACGTAAACATCCACCTACAGTTTTCTTCAAACATTTCTTCAAAATTTGCATGTTTTAATTAAAATAACTTTGAAACTTCAGATATGGTTGTTAAGAAAACGCTTGCGAAACAAGAAGAGGAATAACGCTCCTGACTAAAATACCAGACACTTCAATTAAGACAATGGGGTGGGGCACATTTCGC
>NW_007381834.1:7508-10781 GCF_000475195.1 Diaphorina citri | reverse complement strand
TGAACCGTTACCAAATAAGCAAGTGAATAGTTGATCCCATGTGATTTTTCACGCCGAATCGAATGGTGCTACTTTTAGGACTTTCTGACTTACAGTTGAGAAGTTGCGGGTTCGATACTCCCCTGTGACAACAAATTTCCCTTTTATTTGTGAACCGTTACCAAATAAGCAAGTGAATAGTTGATCCCATGTGATTTTTCACGCCGAATCGAATGGTGCTACTATTAGGACTTTCTGACTTACAGTTGAGAAGTTGCGGGTTCGATACTCCCCGGTGTCAACAAATTTCCCTTTTATTTGTGAACCAGTAACAAGTAAGCATGTGAATAGTTGATCCCATGGGATTTTTCACGCCGAATCGAATGGTGAAACTTTTAGAACTGTCCAACTTACAATTGAGAAGTTGCTGGTTCCATACTCCCCTGTGTCAACAAATTTCCTTTTATTCGTGAACCGTTAACAAGTAAGCATTTGAATAGTTAATCCTAATAGGTATGTGATTTTTGACGCCGAATCGAATGGTGAAACTTTTAGAACTTACAGTTGAGGAGTTGCGGGTTCGATACCCCGTGTGTCAATAAATTTCCCTTTTATTTGTGAACCATTAATTAACAAGTAAGCATGTGAATATTTAATACCGTATGATTTTTCACGCCGAATCGAATCTGCAACTTCTTTGATTAGATAATATGACTTTTGAAACTAACTTACCTCAGCTATTGATTATGGATCCACTAGAAATAAATATTTTAAATGTCTGGTTTTGAGTAGGTAGGGACGAAGCTGGTATACACGATACCGATTCATTCACACAATATCTGCATACAAATATTAGGTACTTAAGTACACTTATTGCACTGATTTGAGCACGAATTTTGTGAATAGTTAATTATCTATTTTTACTTTTTATTTTACTTTCTATTACCCTTATTTACTTTTTTTACTTTCTATTATTATTACTTTCTATTTTTTTACTTTTTTTTATTTTATTTAAATTTTTAAGTAGTGTTTGGTATTTGATTATTCACTTATTATTTCCTTTTGATTATTATATATTTACAAAAGTAAAGAAATCACACAATATCTGCATACAAATATTAGGTACTTAAGTACACTTATTGCACTGATTTGAGCACGAATTTTGTGAATAGTTAATTATCTATTTTGATTATTATATATTTACAAAAGTAAATAAAACACTTACTCCCACCATGAGATAAATTTAATTCTACTTGCTAAGATGAGATTCATGTGCATATATTTTGTAAACATGTAGGTACCAACTTACCTACCTACCCTACCTTATGTATCAAATACATATATATATAATAAAAAAAAGTAACTGGAACTTGATAATTAGATAGGACTTGGACAATAGTACATATTTGATTTTTATTTTGCTTTTTTACTTTCTATTATTTCTTTTAGAGTAGGTATGTAAGTATTTAATAACTACAAAATATGAAATGTAATAACTACTTACTGTTGCCATATCTAATTATCAAAAACATCAGTAATAATATCTCGTTTCCAAACCACCCATGAGGTAGAGATCCAGTTCGTTTTTCTACCTTCCTACGTGGTATCCCCAAGAATATACTGATAGCTGGACCGTTTTAGGAATACGCGAGTTTGTCTTATGGAACTTTGAATGGCTTGCATGTACTCATCTTGTGTTAAATTTAATTTTGCCAATATTTCTTCAAAGGATAGTGCGTCCTGTTTGATGAAGAAATATTTCATCAAATTTTCGATCTTTTTGTAATTTTCCCTAATTTCCGAAGTAATTTCTTCTCTGGGTAAGGGAACCAAGATGGTTGTTTTGGGCATTACTGGCAATGGGAAATGAAATCTACACGAATCCGGTTTCATTTTGTTTTTATGGCAAGTATGAGTATGTTTGTGTTTTTGAAGAGCGATATAGGGGTCCTCGTCATTTGAGCTACACGTAATAAACCTATCAATAAAATCAACAACATTTTTGCCGGATAAATCATCTGAAGGATCATAGACTGGCGCATTATCCAGCCATAAAAACATATGTTCATGAGGTGAACCGCGAAGTTGAAATTCTACCCTTTGATATGAATCCATAACTTTGTACTCGCCAAAAATACTACTGTCCGACTTTAAAATTTTCATAAAGTTTGAAATTTTATGATCAAAATATCGGGCACACGTTACCGGGTCATTTTTTATTAATTCTGTCTTGTCAAAAGTGCTCAACTCGAAAGCTTCTTTAAGAGTTAATTTTCTTCCTACATTTGCTGCTAAAGCTGATAACAATTCTGGCCACCAGCTTTCGGCACATGAGAGGGTTAAAAACAAAGTGGGTTTTCCTAAAGTACGAACTAACGCGAGTAAATCTTTCTTTTTTTTCTCCCAGAAGGCTGGACTCGAACGGATATCGGATATGAATTTGTAACCGCTGTCAAATTTGACTAAATTATTAATATATTCCTGATTTAAAAGGTCATTAGCCCTAATACTAGACGACCCTCTTTTGGTTTTTCTTAAGCACACATTTATACTGGCAGTAAGCTGCCTTTCAATTTTTTGTTTTGCCATGAATAAAATACGATTCGGAACACAAGATCTACGATCAACACGTCTACATTCAGATTTAGCCCGATCATGATAGGTAATATTTTTTGGGAGATTCAAACCTTGACCACAGAAAATTTTGGGGAAACATAATTCGTCGAAATTTTCAATCAAGTGCCACGGAACTGGTCTTTGGTTTTGGCCGGGAGCTACAATATGGATATTATCATCCGGTATCATATCATTATGATTAAGAAGCATAACTTCTTCTTCGTTTTCCTCTTCATCACTGAAGTCTTCTATGTGTCCTTGTCCTATCTGCTCAGAAATTTTTATTACATCTTCTTCTGCTGATTTCTTTTCTATCATCTCATAGAATTCTCCGAATTCTTCTAAGATTAATTCTAAATTATTACTTTCTCGTTCATCGTTCACTTCGTTTTCTAGATCTTCTTCACTACTTTCAATAATCACGGGTATATAATTTGGTATTTGAAATTCATGCTGAGGAGAAGGATAATGGCAAGTACTGAGTTATGCCTTTTGGACGTGTGCGCATTTCGACTAGCCGTCTGTGTATTTGCTAGATCCGCATCGCCCTGAGGCATTGAAAACTGTTCGGCCAGTTCTTTATGTTCAATTACACCCACATCGTCGGCTCAAGTCTCAGCGGTACTGTGTGAATGAGTGTCTTCGCGGTGGTATCTGTCTTCCAAAAGTGAGGCTGTG
>NW_007381834.1:0-3202 GCF_000475195.1 Diaphorina citri | reverse complement strand
CGCGAAGTTGAAATTCTACCCTTTGATATGAATCCATAACTTTGTACTCGCCAAAGATACTACTGTCCGATTTTAAAATTTTCATAAAGTTTGAAATTTTATGATCAAAATATCGGGCACACGTTACCGGGTCATTTTTTATTAATTCTGTCTTGTCAAAAGTGCTCAACTCGAAAGCTTCTTTAAGAGTTAATTTTCTTCCTACATTTGCTGCTAAAGCTGATAACAATTCTGGCCACCAGCTTTCGGCACATGAGAGGGTTAAAAACAAAGTGGGTTTTCCTAAAGTACGAACTAACGCGAGTAAATCTTTCTTTTTTTTCTCCCAGAAGGCTGGACTCGAACGGATATCGGATATGAATTTGTAACCGCTGTCAAATTTGACTAAATTATTAATATATTCCTGATTTAAAAGGTCATTAGCCCTAATACTAGACGACCCTCTTTTGGTTTTTCTTAAGCACACATTTATACTGGCAGTAAGCTGCCTTTCAATTTTTTGTTTTGCCATGAATAAAATACGATTCGGAACACAAGATCTACGATCAACACGTCTACATTCAGATTTAGCCCGATCATGATAGGTAATATTTTTTGGGAGATTCAAACCTTGACCACAGAAAATTTTGGGGAAACATAATTCGTCGAAATTTTCAATCAAGTGCCACGGAACTGGTCTTTGGTTTTGGCCGGGAGCTACAATATGGATATTATCATCCGGTATCATATCATTATGATTAAGAAGCATAACTTCTTCTTCGTTTTCCTCTTCATCACTGAAGTCTTCTATGTGTCCTTGTCCTATCTGCTCAGAAATTTTTATTACATCTTCTTCTGCTGATTTCTTTTCTATCATCTCATAGAATTCTCCGAATTCTTCTAAGATTAATTCTAAATTATTACTTTCTCGTTCATCGTTCACTTCGTTTTCTAGATCTTCTTCACTACTTTCAATAATCACGGGTATATAATTTGGTATTTGAAATTCATGCTGAGGAGATAATGCAATATGAGTTATGCCTTTTGAAGTGGATGGTACCGGATTTAGACATTCCTGACATTGAAATTTGGCCATTATTTTTATTCCAACAGAAGTTTCAGTGATGTTTGAAATTTCCGTTTCATGAAGGACTGTTGGGTCAAAATCTTTATCCGTATTATTTTTTTTTTTTTTTTTAACCGTGTGTATTTTAAAAGGAGCACAACTTATACAGTAGAACGTCGATAGTTAGTAACTAAAATCTAAAACTTGATAATAAGCATAAACAATATAGTAAGCATAAATCTCCATTTCCCTTCCCATGGAAAAAGAAAGTAAAAACTTCGATAAGTATTGAGTAAATTAAAATCATAGACTTTACCTCTCTAGTAATTCTCGTTAGGTACCTCGAGTTCTATAGTACAGTGTTTCTTAATTAGTTTGGCCCGCGGAACCCTTTTCAAAAGGTGAACATCTTTGCGGAACCCTAAACTTTCAAAATTGCACCCCCCACCCCCACAGTTCCCTCTATCAAACCTCTAAAAAAAGCTGTATAAGATGAAATATCTAGTCTAAGATGGTCGTTTTGAAACTGCATTTTATCTAGTGTATGATTTTTCCAAAATATCTCGCGGAACCCTTGCCGTCAGCTCGCGGAACCCCTAGGGGTTCCGCGGAACATCAATTAAGAAACACTGAGTATAGTAAGTCGTTCACAGTTTCTTTTGTTACTTTCTATTTTCTATTAGTATTGTGGTATCATGTGAAAATGTTGAAAACCTCAATATTAAGTCATTTCAAAATGGATAGTAAAAAGGACCCGCGTTTATAAGTACGATATTTACGGAAAAATCTGGTGGGAACATCACACGACTATAGGGCTAACAATCTGGTAGGAACATCACACGACACGCGACTTTCCTTATCTTATTGAATGATGCTTATTTGAGTGTTCTTTTACCCTAACTTTTACATTATCTCTAATCGTTTTGTCGCTATAGCTAAAAACTGCCAAAAAAAAACGCTCAAAATCAAAATCTGTCCAAAAGTGGTCAAAATACCGCCAAGCGCAGCAACCATCTCAACCAACCGTTTTGTGTTGCATCTTGTCACATTTGTGAACTACATACCAAATTTCAAGTCTCTAGTTTATTCCGTTCCCGAGATATTGTTAAATTACACTGAAAACCGCCAAAAAGCGGTAAAATGCCGCCCACCGTTGTACCGGTCTTAACCAAAAGTTTCGTGTCACATCCTTGTCACATTTGACAGCTACATACCAGATTTCAACTCTCTAGCTCTTACCGTTCTCGAGATATTTTGTTTAGACAAGTGTTGCATCCTTGTCACATTCGTGAAATACATACCAAATTTCAAGTCTCTAGATCTTACCTTTCTCGAGATATTTTGTTTACAGACAGACACACACACGGACCAATGGCTGAAACTTTGGATTTAGGCTCTAGGGACCTCAAAACGTGTTTTGACACTAAAAACTGACCATCGAAAATTTGACCCGATTACATTACTTTCCTTCCTATAGGATAAGGAAAGTAAAGAAAGTAAAATAGAAAGTAAAAATGTGTCGAAATGTTTCGTTTAATATAACACACTGGCGCGCTGGAACGGAACTTGGCCTGGCGCACTGCCGTGCGCCTAGATGACAGGTCATTTTCGTTATTTCCCTTGACTTACATAGTTAGGTAAGTACTATCCCAGAAGAGGTTTGATAGGTATACGAAACTGTAACTCCTATGGTTTTTCTTCCCGTTATCGAAGAGAGAAGGAAGACAGGATAGGAGAAAGACGGCCGTTCCAAGAACAAACCTTATCCCTTCAGGACAAAATGCACCCCGGGCAGGAATCGAACCTGCAACCTAGCGCTTACAAGGCAAATGCTCTACCCACCCAAGATGACTAGGCTAGAAAACTTTTTTTTTTTCTTCTTCTTCTTCTTCTTTTTCTTTTTTATTAGGTAGGTAGGTACTTATTAATATCAAACCTCATTTCTGTTCCACAAAGGAATTGTAGTTTTTCTTCAACACCCTGGCTGGCAAAGCATAATTATTCTATAGATCTATCTTTGTTGTTTACCCACAGACCACCATGTATAAAACCATCTCCCTAAAATGAGAGCTTCAGCTTACCTACTCTTTAGTTCATGTTTATTATTATTATTATTATTATTATTATTTACTTTCTATTTCACTTACTATTTTTTAC
>NW_007381833.1:9312-10792 GCF_000475195.1 Diaphorina citri | reverse complement strand
AATGAGTGAGAAAATAAACAAATATAAGTAAAATATTAAACATCCTATCAATCGGGATCCTAGAGTGAAAAGAAAAGGTGAACAAATTCCTGCATAGGTAGAAGTACGTCCTGCTTATAAATCCGAACCAAGTTAGATCCAAAGTTTACAGAATCCATAAAGTCAGGATTTAGGGGACTTATTCTTGAAATGTCTACATTTAAGTTAAATATTTGTTTTCATTTCTCTAGGTGAATAATGGTCTGTTTAATATAAGTCAGATCTCAGTGCCTGCCTGACCTGCCTCAAGACATGGAAAATAAACAACAAACGAACAAAGTAGAGTTAAATATTTGTTTTCATTTCTCTAGGTGAATAATGGTCTGTTTAATATAAGTCAGAACTCAGTGCCTGCCTGACCTGCCTCAAGATATGGAAAATAAACAACAAACGAACAAAGTAATAACAAAGAGCCAATAGATGTTCCATACCATAGTTTTACCTGCCAAGCCATTCTTTCCTTTTAGCCTTTAAGTTCAGGCGCTGGTCAGGGAATATAATTCAGGGCTTTGTGATAAGGCTTCCTTTGGAAAACTGAAACAATCTCCCCTCTCCCTCTTCTGAGGCTCATTTCCCCTCTTTTTTGGTCATATTTCCAAAAGGAAAATAACCTAAACTCACTGAAGAGTGCAAATGAGAAGTTATACTGGAGTTATATTTGTTATAATCTTACCTCTCCGTGACCTGGGTGTGTACGGGTTCGTCGCAATCTTCACACTCATGCTGGGTATGATTCGAAGAGATGGAGGGGAGAGTTTGCCACTTAGCCCGACAGGAGGTGCTGGTTTCCGAACCCACACCGGAGTCATTGCGTTCAATGTCAACGTACTCCTTGCGGATCTGTGGACACAGAGGTCATCAAGGGTTAAACTGGGACAGAGGGATCATCAAGGGTTATCTTTTAGACTAGATGTGTTTTTTTTTAAACTCGCCCACTTCTAATAGATATAGATATTTTACTGTAATTAGATATAGATATTAATATTAATATATAATTGTGTTTCTAATTGTATTATGTATAAACATTGTTAACATACTATCATGTATTTGGACAATAAAAATAATTGAATTGAATTGAATTAAATAGTGGAGAGAGGTTTGATGAGGGTTTAAAAAGAAATAATTTATCCAAGGAAGAAGTTTTTGAATGGGAGGAAACATGAGTCATTAAAAGGTTAAGGATCGGTGAGGAACAATAGGGTTAAAGTGTTACAAGCTGAGAAATGACCAATCATTAGGCACCCTTCTATTCAAGAGTCTTCCTCAAAGCTTCAACAACTTTTAACAATAGGTACATTGAGCAGTAAACCTACCTAAGTACCTACTTATAAAACCAAACTAAAATCTCAAGTTCAAATTAAATAGAAATAGAATCATTAAAGGAAGTATGTACCTATATCGCTGTGCATTACCGAAATCGGCGAAATCGTGTGGTAAGGTA
>NW_007381833.1:0-7339 GCF_000475195.1 Diaphorina citri | reverse complement strand
ATAAGAATCAAAATTAACAACCGATTACCGTCCGGGGTGAAGTTTATCCTAAACAGATAAGGTTCGTTCTCGGATTCTTGGAAAGGTTGCCTTTTTCCTATCCCGGCCTTCTTCTCTCTTTGATTTCAGGCCGATAAGACTTCAGTCATTACAGTCCCCTCTATCGAACCTATTAAGAAAACAATCCTCTTTACCAGTGTCAAAAATTAGCCTGTCACACCAAAGCTCAGTAATGGTTGTTCACTTACCAATAGTTTCGTAATGGTCCTCCTCTTCCTCTTGCTCCTTCTCTATATCCTCAATGATAGTATCAATACGGGAAGACATGTAATAGTGACTGCCATAGTCACTAGTGCTAGTCGCATCATTGAAATCCGCAGCTCCAGAGTCATTAGCTTTGTCTGCATTCAGTGTATCCAAAGCAGCATCTTTGTTTGTAGTGATTTCAGCAGCTACTGGTTCCACTTTACGTAGATCCTCTGCTGTCTCTATCTTCATTGGCGTAACCATGTCTCCAGCGGTAACCTTTACAAGATCCATTCCATTTTCCATACTTGCATTATTTTCTTTGTGAGCACTCTCAACGCTTCCTTTATTTACAGGTTCATCTTCAGCGTTTTCTTTTTTACAAATGTGAGGGACCAGCTTGTTCTTGACGGCTCTGATCGGATCATAATTATCTTTGATGAGGTTCGAGAATGTTTGATTGATTTCGTCGATTCGAGCTTGGTTCGGAGTTTTGTCGTTGGTTTTGTCCTCGATTGTTAGAGCGCTATTTCGGTTGCCTAATTGACTAGTTATCACAAGTTTGCCGTTTTCCTTTTCCGTTGCTTTGGAATTGACTACAAGATTAGTGTTTTCTGTACGCCTATCACAATGGTTTGTTCGACTGCTGTCGTTGGTATCTATCTTTTCTTTCACTCCACTTTGCTGGTAGTGTTCTGGGATTTCAATCAAACTATCCAGCATCGTGTCATCCGGTGTAAAGTCAGCATAAGTTTGACTCAGGTCATGTTTGATCAGAATGTTACTGGAATGATAGATGTCTTCTGGTTTTCCCAGGTTGGTTGCATTGCTGTTCACATGACTAACAAACGTTCTATTCGGTGTGGCACCGGTTCCCAGTATAACTTCGCTGACTGGTTGACCAAAGTTGGTAAAGCTTGAGTTGGTGTTAACGTCTTTGACATCCGGTGTTATATTGATAGTTATCACATTGCAGTTGATTTTAGTAGTAGAGGGTGTTTTGGTACTGTTGCGCCCAATGGTTCCGTTCGGACCGATATGAAACTTTGGCATGGTTGGGAAACTCTGGGCCGGTTCGCTTACTCCGCTATTGTTCGTGATCATGATGGAGGATTTGTTCTGATTGGTTGGATTATTGATGAGAATCGATGTACCTGGAACATGAGAAATAAATGACATCAAAAATGTAATAATATTAGAACAAAACAATATCTAGATACAAAACTGCAACTCATAACAAGCAATATAAACCCATAAGACATTTTTTCTAGATTTTAGTAGTAGAGGGTGTTTTGGTACTGTTGCGCCCAATGGTTCCGTTCGGACCGATATGAAACTTTGGCATGGTTGGGAAACTCTGGGCCGGTTCGCTTACTCCGCTATTGTTCGTGATCATGATGGAGGATTTGTTCTGATTGGTTGTGTTATTGATGAGAATCGATGTGCCTGGAACATGAGAAATAAATGACATCAAAAATGTAATAATATTAGAACAAAACAATATCTAGATGCAAAACTGCAACTCATAACAAGCAATATAAACCCATAAGATGAGACATTTTTTCTATGGACACTCATAGTTACTTTTGTAAATATTGCTAGAGCTTACCTGAAGATTTCTTTGGCAAAATGTTCATCATCTCATTTGACGTTGCCGCTACTGTAGATTTCTTTTCGCCCAAAGTTGTCGCTGTTGATATACTGGAATGAGTCTTACTATCTGCTACAGTGTTACGTAAGTTGGATTCAACTGATATTGTCGACACAGATTTGGAACTTTGGTTCAATAGACTTGACTGATGGGAAGATTTGTCGGAAATATTGGACGATAATTCTTCTATGTTTGATTTGACGCGAGTATGAATCGGTGTGGACGTGTCTTTAGGATGAAAACTAGCATTGATGGGTGAGAGTGACTTTGTTGATTTAGTGCTATTATTAGGATTCGGTAAATGAACATTTTCATTCTGGATACCCAAATACGTCTTTGGATTGTTTATCAATTCTTTTTCTTTCTTTACATCATGTTCATTGCCTTGCATTAATTCTCTATCAGGCTGAGCTTTACAACTATTAACACTATTGAGATGTGCAGATTGTTCAGTATGTTTGATGTTTCTATTTTCAGTCTTGTCTTTATATTTGATTTCCTTGTTGTCCATCGTCAGCGTTAGTTTTGGTTTGAGTTCAATGATTTCATAAGGTTCAGCTGGAGAATCGTAGCTATGATCGTCACTCAATGTTTCAGTTTGTTCCCCTTCTTTTGTATCACTTGTGTTTTCTAGAACATTTTCCAGTTGTTCACTTCCCATTGTTTCATCTCGCGTGCTATCATCACCCAAGTCTTCAATGATATCGTCGTAGAGATTTTCTTTCTTGGCTCTCTTCTCCTCCATCCTCCTCAATTTATCATTTATCTCTTTCAACAAGGCAGACTGTACATCGTTCACTACAAACTTGGATCCTGTTTCTTTCTTGTTTAAAACGGGTGACAGCTTCTGTTCCTCGGGTATACTGGGCAGCTCGTATTTGTTGAACAACTTTATGGATTCGTAGTCTGGGTTGTTTTTGATCAGTTTCAAATGGATTGCTTTCGACACGACGAGGTTTTCAGAGTTTGTGTCTTCCAGTAAACTACCACGAGGATTAACACGGGGTAGTTTCTCATTCATCGCTAAAGCTCCATCACTTGTAGAGTGTCCTAATGACTTCGTCGCTGGCGTAGCGTTGTCCATCTGTTTCTTCTCCGTTTGGTTGTTAGGTGGTGGAGGTGGCGGTTCTTTGGGTCTCAACAGGAGTCTGTCGATCAGATCTTTGTTGTAGTGTTTGCGCATAGTTTTGATTCTCATCGTGTCTTTGAATGAGTACTCCTCGTTGGTAGGTTTCAAGGGGACGCGATCGCTCTCGCTGCGTTGTAGTTTGAACTTCTTGCTCTTGTTTGTGGCGGAGGTCAGGTCTGAGGCGTCATCTGTTGTGACAGTGGCTGGTAGTGGATCTGAAACAGATAATTTTGAATTGAAATTAGGAACTTGACGGAAAAAGGGGGCAGATAAACAAGAGAACCTCCGAAATATTAAACGTGAGGAGATTTATTATGAAACGATGATGAGATATGGACAGTTAAAAGTGTTATAACAATATAACTCTTTGCTGTAGAAAAGACTGCCCATCATCATTGTTTCAAACATTAGCGCATAGGTTGCACACGGTACCTTTGCAGCTAAATAGCTGTACAAAGTACGTACGTACATTTTGACTGATTACTGAACAAGATTGGAGTATGTTACTAAACTAACTGAAAGTGTTAATTTCTCGAATTTGGGCGTGAGAACGCCTCAAGGCGAAGAAGACTATTGGGCAGCGAAAAAACTGTGAAAAAAATAATTAAAATTAAACTTAGCCTGTTAATTTTTACAGACTTCCCTAATCTTTTAGGTATTTCCAAGTAGGAACTAAATTACTCCTACTCAGTACAAGATACCTTCTTTCTTTGCCTGCAAAGTTCAAAATTCAAATTAACCCAAAACCCAAAACTCGGATCGGTTGTAATTACGTCGCAGGTTGCATGAGTCTGCGATTGACAGTACGCGGTTACTTATCTCATCATGGTTAGCGCGATAATTAATATTAGGTCCAGAGTTTAACACGGTGGGTATCGGTTACCTCTAACTCTAACCTATGTTCCTTGAGTATCATCTGCCACAGTATCGCACCGGTTCGCAACAGTGTTTAGAGAAGATAATTGCTTCGTCTGACGGATAAATTGTAGAAGATGGGCGAGAAAACAGAAGAGAAATGTGGAAATAGCCGAGTACCGTACTTATGTATATTGGCAGAGTTGTACTTAAGTATGTATATTGGGAGAGTTGCAGCAATTATTGGAAGAGTTGTAGCCGTCACGCGTTGTCAGAGACGCGATAATTCGGAGAAAATACAGAAAGATGTAATACCTAGGTATAGGTATAGGCCTATAATAGGTAATCCTTGCGAAATTATGAATCTTTCCGAGTTCGGTGTCGAAATGTGAAAGGTCTCCATGATTTGTACCGAAAAAGATGATTCGGAAAATTTGACACATCCACCAATAAGACGTATTTTAACTCTCTCCTCTATTTGATTTCATTCTGTGTGAGGAAAATTTGTATTCTTGGCACATCCACTAAAAGACTAAGATCTGACACACTATGGGTATACTATACCGTAGCATGTCACAGACACACTATGGGTATACTATACCGTAGCATGTCACAGACACAGATGCACGTCTTCACTGGGTTGTACAGTTATAGCAGAAGCAGACGGGTTTGATTAGGTTAGACAAGTCAGAGTTCCATAAATCACTTAGAATCAGGTCTACAACTCTACACTCTACACTTTTTACAAGCTTCATGACTTTGTAGTGGTTGGCGTGGTGGACTTCGTGTCAGGAGGCGGGTGGTTTGAGTCCAAGTCAAGACATACAAATAAAAAAACGCCCCAAAATTTTAATGGGAAAATATTAGATATTAATTAAGAGAGCGGCCTTTAACCCCAACCTACATCCAAGCACACAACCCTGACGTCCCAAACCTGAACTTTAGACTTTGTCCCAAAATGAATTAGGTCACCCCAACAGGGAGATTAGTTTCAAAATTTAAAACCGTGTTATAATATCTGGGTACTTAGATAGTATTATGTGTTTATTGTGTCCCGTAAAGTTACTCACGAAGATATTGTAAACAAGACATCATCTCAAAATATTGGTTTTTGTTGTGGAGTACTTGTTGCACATCTTAAGAAGAAAGTTGTAATGAGGTAATGCATAATAGAGTCAACTTATAACTGTAGGTGTAATCATTCAACAATCTTAGATACCTACCTAGCTAAAAAAAAAATCACATGATTTGTTAGGTACCTACCTAATGTAATATAATTACTCTATCAGCATCAGTAAGTGCACTTAGCCTAGTGGTCATTTTCGAATGCGGAAGACCCGGGTTCGATTTCCGGCGAGGTCGAAATGTTTGTTTTCAAGTGATCGGTTCTAGAAATTGCTATAGTTGAGAGTTCATTGCAAAAAACGGTCGATAATTTTCGTCAGACATACCTAGGTACACAAAGTCAATGCTAGTTGACTTTGGATATTTCGTCTAGAGGTGTTAATTATTCTTACAAGTCTGAAAAAAATTCTATAATCATACCTATAGAACTATAGATAATTGATTCGTACCTATAATCAGATATCGTCTATCTTTAGATATTATTTCAATTTAGGTATGTACAGATCGACAGCAAAATGATAGGGTTTTCTCAATGTCGAATGCAAAATTATCTTCGAAAAATATTAAACAAAATGATGATAGGTATTAGGAATGGTGTGTGCATAATTACAATCACCACAAGCATAATCGATGATTATGTTTTCATTTCCACCGTGATATAAATCATACAAATGGTACATAGGTACCTACAGGGTGTTTCATTCCCATACTCTGGGATTGAACCCACGGCCTCTTGTTTACCAGGCACCCTAAGAACACGAGACGCATCATGTAGTCTATGTCATAGCATGCCCATCCCGTAGTAGGTATGTGCCTGATCAGATAGATGGGCGATAGGAGACACAATAATCCCCGTTTAGGCTGGGTCAACACGAGAACACCAGAAAGCATTGTTTGTTCAATATTTTCCCGTCTGTAACTAGTTACCAGCTGTTGTCACATTGACTTAGCACTCCGCAGGTCTTGGTTCCATTCCCGGCGGGGGTCTACCACTAGCATCATCCTGTATAATATAGGTACCTAATTATCTTCAGTTCTTCACACATAATATAAATACTCAGGGTCTAATGCTAATAAATCTAATAATGATACCTACCAATATTGAAGATTTTCGCCAAGTCATAACAACGTACCTAATTATTATACCTAACATGTTTGATTTAACAGATAGATATATTAAAAAAATCTGGTGTGAACATCACACGACTTTCCTTATCCTATTAAATGATAATTATTTGAGTGTTCTTTTACCTTAACTTTTACAATATCTCTAACCGTTTAGTCAAAAAACAGTTGAAAACCGCCAATAAGCGATCAAAATACCGCCAACCGCAGCACCTATCTCAACCAAATGTCTGGTGTTGCATCCTTGTCACATTTGTGAACTACATACCAAATTTCAAGTCTCTAGCTCATACCGTTCCCGAGATATTATTGAATTACACCGAAAACCGCCAAAAAGCGGCAAAATACCGCCAAGCGTTGCACCGATCTTAACCAAAAGTTTCGTGTCGCATCCTTGTCACATTTGACAGCTACATACCAAATTTCAAGTCTCTAGCTCTTACCGTTCTCGAGATATTTTGTTTACAGACAGACACACACACGGACCAATGGCTGAAACTTTGGATTTAGGCTCTAGGGACCTCAAAACGTGTTTTGACACTAAAAACTGACCATCGAAAATTTGACCCGATTACATTACTTTCCTTCCTATAGGATAAGGAAAGTAAAATGATAGAAGATACATAAACTTGAGAAATAGATAATTAGATGCTATACGTAGATATGTGTTAGATGCTGACGAACTTCAGTGGTAGGTATAGAGATAAATGCCGTGGACTTTGGATCTGGAGGCTGGTGGTTCGAGTCAAAGTCAAATCACGAAATTTAGGAAGGTGCATGTAGGTAAATTGGGGAACGACATTTTGGCTTGTTTTGCATTTTTTGCGCATTTGAAGGTAGGTTTTGGTCGGGACGACCGTACCGATTAGGTAGGTATGTATTTTTTCAAGATATTTTTTGCTTCGTCAACGTTTGTTAGACGATCATCATTGATACAGTCGGTCTTCCCGAGAAAAACATAATAACTTTAGGTACATGGGATTCAACTTTTCAAAATTTTACCCAAAGGCAGTTATCTCCCATTTCGATCTGTGTGTGATCCGCCTAACTATCTCAGAATATCATTACATACTATGTACATTCATTATTTCATTCTACATTCTAGTCTCCATGATAACTTGGTTCATTTCGATAATGGTTAAATTGTATTACTTTTCCAATGGCCTCCGAGTGACTAGTCAAAATATTTTAGTAGTCATAAAATCAGT
>NW_007381832.1:7702-10793 GCF_000475195.1 Diaphorina citri | reverse complement strand
TCAACCAAACGTTTTGTGTTGCATCCTTGTCACATTTTTGAACTACATACCAAATTTCAAGTCTCTAGCTTATACCGTACCGATATTGTTAAATTACACCGAAAACCGCCAAAAAGCGGTAAAATGGCGCCAACCGCTGCACCGGTCTTAACCAAAAGTTTCGTGTCGCATCCTTGTCACATTTGACATCTTCATACCAAATTTCAACTCTCTAGCTCCTACCGTTCGCGAGATATTTTTTTTACAGACAGACAGACACACAGACACACGGACACACAGACACACAGACAGACACACACACGGACCAATTGCTGAAACTTTGGATTTAGGCTCTGGGGACCTCAAAACGTGTTTTGGCACTAAAAACTGACCATCGAAAATTTGACCCGATTACATTACTTTCCTTCCTATAGGATAAGGAAAGTAAAAATGATGATTGAACATAGGTATACAATATACATACCTAGGTTTAGGTTGAAATATTGTATATTGAACAAGGTCCGTGTACATACCCAGTGTGGTATGCTTTGTCCTTTAGAGTTTAGTGAGTATACCTACTATCGGGTAGGGTAAGTAAATTACCATAATCTATTGAGATTTGAGTCTGTATCTGCAGAATTTGTAGAAGTCAAGTGTACCTAGATCCTAGATAAAGTTACAATCCCTATTCCCTTAAAGTAAATTGCCAAGCTTTAGTTTGAACACATCAGACCCTTTTTTTCAGACATTTTGCAGGATAAAGCGTTATTTCATGTTGATTTTTCAAGTTTTTTTTTCTCCTTTCTTGTCCACTATCTCTCTCCTTTCTTGTCGACTATCTCTCTCCTCTAATACCCATGTAGCTAGGGTGCGGGCTTTAGATTTATACTCGGTCCTTTTTGTCCCTCTCTCCCTCTCTTTATTTTTCTCTCTCTCCCTCTCTATATTTTTCTCCCTCTCCCTCTCTTTCTCTCTCTCATATCAGAACTATAGGAGAGGAACGGGTGGGTTTTGTATTATTTATTTAAATTTTCTCTCTCTCTCTCCTTCTCTATTTCTCTCTCTCTCCCACCGTATCTTAAGCTCTCTAGTTTACAAAGTAAAGTAAATCATGCGTTTAATACAAACTGACCATGACCAATCTCAACCTTTTTTTTTTTTTTTTTTTTTTAAAAACTTTTTTTTTTTCTCCCTTTAACTTTCAAATCTCACTTTTTTTTTTTTTTTTTTTTTTTTTTTTTTTAGAAACCTTTGTTTTTCATCCTCTTAACATTTTAGGTTTCCTTGTTCATTTTCTTCTTAATCTTCTGCTTCTTCTTCTTCATCGTCTTCTTGTTTTTCTTCGTCTTTTTCTTCTTATTACTGTTTGTCTTTGTCGTTTCCTTTTTTTACTTTCCTTATCCTATAGGAAGGAAAGTAATGTAATCGGGTCAAAATTTCGATGGTCAGTTTGTAGTGCCAAAACACGTTTTGAGGTCCCTAGAGCCTAAATACAAAGTTTCAGCCATTGGTCCGTGTGTGTGTCTGTCTGTCTGTCTGTGTGTCTGTCTGTAAACAAAATATCTCGAGAACGGTAAGAGCTAGAGACTTGAAATTTGGCATACAGATGACAAATGTGACAAGGATGCGACACGAAACTTTTGGTTAAGATCGGTGCAACGGTTGGCGGCATTTTACCTTTTTTTAGATCGGAATTCGGTGTAATTTAACAATATCTCGGGAAACGGTATATCACAGGCTCAGAGACTTGAAATTTGAGTCATGTAGGTACAAATTGTGACCAAGATGCACCTAACAAAACGTTCGGTTTGAGATGAGATGCTTGCCCAGCCGCTTGGCGGCATTACTTGACCGCTTTTGGACAGATGTCACCGTTTATTTTTTGGCGGTTTTCCAGCTATAGCGACAAAACGGTTAGAAATATTGTTAAAAATGCAATCAGTTCCAGAGATCAAGCGAAAGTCCGTGGTGAGTGTTCACACCAGGATTTTTTCTTGCTCTCTCTGTTCTTCTTTTCTTGCGTCTCCTCATTCTTTTTTATATGTCCGGAGTTACTTGATAAATGAGCACGCTTAACGAGTCCCAGTTGTGCTTTCCTTCTCGCTACAAAGGTTTTGCGTCTGTTACTAGTAGAATTTATCCACAATGCTGATGATAGGAAATTACCAATAAAATACAACCTTTCTTATTATGTTATAAGGGTACAAACGCTTTATGAATATATATAAATTACTTATATAATAATGTAGTTGTTCTCTGTATAAATTCTTCTTCTTATATATATTGGACATTCCGGTGGAGGCGCTGATGCCGCCCATGGACTTACGTAAAGTAAATTCGTAGAGAAAACATTTCTAAAAAAAACTATCGAGATTGTCGAGCATTTTCACACAGCATGTAGCTATGTCTCCTTGTCATTTCAATCCTCAATTAAACACAAGTACCATACTCGTTGTTCTTCGGACTCCCAGAATTTCGTCTTGTGTCCCATCCATTAAGTTACTGAAGCTCTAAGTTTCCCCGGATGCTTTATCTCAGAACCGTAATTTTAACTTTATGAAGCTTGAACATTTTCGCTAAAACGAAACTATAGAGACACTCCCCAGAATTATTACTTGACGATATTATACACGAACAATGGTAAAAGGTTTAGAAAATGACGTCACCTAATGTACGTACCTATACATGGCAATTGCGCTTGTAATGGAATGATTTTCGATGTTGTTTGAAGTGTGTCCTAAAACAAAAGATAGTGACATGTCTTTGTCGAAATTCAAATTTTGCTAGCAGAGTTGTCCCAGTGTTATGTACGCCTGCCTTGTAAAGAACTAGGTGGTTGTCGATTTCCGCCCGGGCGAGCTTTATCATAAACACGAAAGTTACCTGCCGTGCGCTCGGGTGTGTGTAGTGGTCAAGGCGCTCGCCTCGTAAACAGGAGGGCGTGTGGGTTCCAATCCCAGTCGAGGTATGGATATTTCTATCCTCCATATAATTTGAGAGTTTGACCACAATAATAGCAGTAGGCCTACTGCTGGGCGGGGGGTGGTAAGCCAAGAGGCTTATCTTCGAATCATATTGTCAATCTCAAACTGGACGTGGGCACTTTGCAGTC
>NW_007381832.1:0-4383 GCF_000475195.1 Diaphorina citri | reverse complement strand
TGCTAAAAAAAAGCTTCACTGTATTTTTCGTTCTTTTCAGTGAAACATCGAAGAAACGGGAGTTTTCATACAGGGCTTCGAAAAACATAATGTTACCAAAATTTGAAAGAGGCTGATTTATTGGTTAGACTTTTTCTTTTTCAGCAGCCGAACGATACATCTCGCCAGAAGGTTCCTTTTGGCTGCAATGGTTTTGGTCTGGAGATCAAAAATGGAGGGAGGTATTCTTGGTCCCCCCATCCATAGAAACAGCGCGTTCTAGAATGGGTCGTCGCGAAGTCTCATTTCAGCGACAGTAAATAAGCAAATTCCAGAAGTGTGTTCCCAAGAAATTGGAAATCCTGTATACTACAGAGAAGTGGGAGGGATTGCGCAGTAAATGAGCCAAGTTGAAGTGAAGCAAGAGCAACTTCCATTCTCTATCCACTACTAGTACCTAAACATTAAAGAACTTCTCATACATAGGTTACGGCCATATGTACCTACTATATGGTTATAATACCTAGCTTTATCTCGTGATGAGTGTCAATTGAGATGAAAGTAATACACAGGGGAGGGACAGTACGTAGTAAGACTGCATATGTAGCTTATTGGGGAGCTAGAACATTACAGGGGTGGCGAAGAAAAATGGAATTGTATTTTATTTATTATTTAATGATTAACCGCTAATACAGAGATTCAACCTAAAATAGTGACACAACACCCCTGCTAAAGATTTATTACGATGTGGATATAAAATGAAATGGATATTCCATAAAATAACTAAAAGGTAGAAGAAGCAAATGAGAAAAGCAGGAGGAAAAGGGAGAGAGAGAGAAGTCACCCAGGTATGATGGACTTCATGACCAGAAGAAAGAAGGAAGGAAAGGAACAAAACAGTAGACAGAAGAAGAAGAGAACGAAGAAGAAGAAGAAGAAGAAGGAAGAAGAGAAGAGAAGAAGAAGAAGAATAAGAAGAACTTGAACTTGACGAACTTGAACGAAAATAACTTTATTTTTAACAAAACAAAAATTACAAAGGTTAGCTCACCCCCAAAGCTTACAAAAACTTCAAAAGAAGAAGAAGAGGAGGAGGAGGAGGAGGAGAAGGTGGGACAATAGACAAGGAATAGAAGAGAGATGAAGGTCAGGAACACGAATAAGATCGAAAATGAAGAGGTATGAGACGATGAAGGAGACAAGAGAGTGATGATACCTATAGAAAGCTAAAAAGTGATAGGTATACCTAATAATAATAATACTGGAGACGAGCGAGAGAGAGAGAGAGAGAGCGAAAGGGGGAGAGGTATCAAGAGCTAAATTTTATTTTCCAATTTGTCGATACAATTTTCTTCACAGCAAAAAAAAAAAAAAAATACAATAAAAAGGAAAAATAAAAATAAACTACCTAGGTATTATTTTTTCTCCTTCATTCTTCTTTCCTCTTTACATTGTATCCTGCTTAGCTCACACCTTAATAGTGGATAAGGAGCTATATATTTCCCCTTCAAGGATGAGGGGGAGAAGAGGGAGGATTAGGAAGAATTGAATTGAATAAGAAGGTCTATATATGTTCTCCCATCTTTGTCTTTCCTCTCTGTGGGTGGAGGAAAGAGAAAGATGGGAAGACATGGAAAATAATTAAGGAGAAGAAGGAGAAGAAGCAAGAGAAGAAGAAGAAAATGTACAAGGAACACGAAAAAGACAAAGACGACGGAAGAGAAGAAGAATATTACTGTGGGTGGATACCTATAGTTAGGGAGTAAGATTTCCCCTTTAGATTAATTAGCTCTATGTTTTAGCATTTAAATTAATTGATATACCTATTCTAATGAAAGCATTAAGGGCATTAGGTTCCTAATATTTCATTTATTTGCATACGTTGAAAATTTCGAATGAAATGAAAGCACGTCCTCAGAGCAATCTGTTTTACATGGTAAATAGCATACTGTGTATAGGTACCTTGAAACATTTAAATCATGAATTATTTGTGGTGATTTGGTGAAGCTGAATTTATACAGCCAGGCCCGCACTCAGGCTGTTTTGATGAATGGAGGGTAAAACCCCCGTCGGTGTCGCATAAAACCCGAAACATATACCTAGATAAGGTTCGCTCTTGGAACGGCTACCTTTCTCCCATCTTCCTTCTCTTTTCGATTTCGGGACGACAAGACCTTAGCAGTTACAGTTACCTCTATCAAATCTCTTCCGAAAAAAATCTGGTTTGAACATCACACAACTTTCCTTATCCTATTAAATGATGCTTATTTTGGTTGTTCTTGTTCTAATACCCTAACATTTACAATATCTCTAACCGTCTAGTCGGAATAGCTGAAAACCGCCAAAAAGCCATCAAAATACCGCCAACCGCAGCGCCTATCTTAGGTGTTGCAGCCTTGTCACATTTGTGAACTACATACCAAATTTCAAGTCTCTAGCTCATACCGTTCCCGAGATATTGTTAAATTACACCGAAAACCGCCAAAAAGCGGTAAAATGCCGCCAACCGTTACACCGATCTTAACCAAAAGTTAACATCCTTGTCACATTTGACATCTACATACCAAATTTCAAGTCTCTAGCTCTTACCGTTCTCGAGATATTTTGTTTACAGTCAGACAAACACACAGACAGACAGACACAATGGCTGAAACTTTGGATTTAGGCTCTAGGGACCTCAAAACGTGTTTTGACACTAAAAACTGACCATCGAAAATTTGGCCCGATTACATTACTTTCCTATAGGATAAGGAAAGTAACAAGTGCGCTAGAATCACATGCGTATAGTAGGTACCTATACCTACTCGCAGTACTCGCCCCACTATGGCGTGACGTTACACTAGTCATGCACTGTTGCCACGTTTTGCGTTCGCGTTAAAATGTGCATATCTCGAGAAGTACATAACGTAACTGAAAAATTTTTGCGGTGTAATTTTTTTAATTTTTTCTTCTTTCATATGAGTAAATATTTGAAAATCATGAGAATTCTCAATTACATGCAGATTGTTGAAGACTAGGTACCTACTTGTTCGTTCCATTTTCGGTTGAAACCCTGGGGCCATGGTCTGAAAGCACGAAGAAATTTACCAAGGATATCGGAAGGCGACTCATTGAGAGGTCCGGAGATGGAAGAGCCGCTGCATTTCTCACGCAGAGAATATCTCTTGCGATTCAGCAGCGTGGGAACTCTGCAGCGGCTATGGGAACACTGCCAATGGGCTTGTCGTTAGATGAGATGTTTTATATATTGAGTTGATTGTTTTAAATACATATTTTTCCTGGTACTCAAGATAAATACTGAATAGGTACTGCTGGTACCTTAAAGATGTTCACGATGCACAAATAGAAACTCAACAAGGAAAGAACGGAAAATTCGCAGTGATTTTCCCTTAGGGGTAATTTCAACTTGTTATTGAAACATAAGAACACAGTATTGTGCTACTTTAAAAGACAGGATGAAAAGGAGAGAGAGAGAGAAAGATCCATGAAACAAGGAGAAAGAGAGAGAGAGAGAGAGAGTAAAAGAAACACTGGTGTACCTTGGGACTTTTTAATACATTAGTTACGTTATGTTTGCCAATAAATGGACCTTTCAAGGGATTTTCCAGACAGAAGCCATTATGTAATTAAAAGAGTCCCTCTGTTAAAACTGAAGGTTACTCAATGTCCACTTTAAACAAATTTTACAATTAGTGGATGTGTCAACTCTACGAAATCGCAATGTGGCACATCGACAAATAAAAAATTGTTGATTTAGATTTCTAAAGGTCACTTTCATTTTCGGAGTGCCACTCAGCCTCTTCTTACAGTTGAGGAGATGGTTGAAGCCCTAAGTACCTAAAGCCAGGTGACAGAAAGGCACATGTCATGTGGGCTGTTGAAAAGGCTGGCTTCCCCAATGTAAACATTAAAGGAAGTTAGGTAGGTAACTATCACAGTTTTGTCATCATTACCTATAAGTCCTATAACCATTGAAAAACAAAAAGCTAAATAATAATAATACAATGATACCTAATACATATCTAATTGAAAAGAAGGCAGAGCCGCAGAGGCGTTACAGAAAATTTCTGAGCCTCATTTAATGAGCCTCTTTGTTCAACATCTCGTTAAAAACGGCTTATAGGTGCCATGGGAACATTATCATACCTCCTTAGTAAGGAGTCCTTATGTTTCTTTCTTCTAACAGTCCTTACAATCATTTTAGTCATTATTTCGTTAAATATATTGTCATCATAAGTTACCTATAGGGAATTTAGGGTAAATACCTACCTACCTACTACCTATTAAAAAAGTTGATTTTGAGCGTTGTGCACTGGATGGTGCACGGCCGTGCCAAATTATTTGAATTTTCTTTTCTTTTAGTTAAATCGTTTTATCCTTCAATTTTAAAGTCAATTGTTTCTA
>NW_007381831.1:1240-10796 GCF_000475195.1 Diaphorina citri | reverse complement strand
CGTGAATGGCGAGCATAAAGGTATGGCTTTCAGGAAGAAATCTGCAAGAGTGGTTCAGTCAACTGTAGAACACAGAAAAGTCTCATTACAGTGTCACAGGGTGCGCTAACGTAGAGAGTTCGAAGCAATGCCTGGATCAACACGAAACACAACTACAAATTTCATCAGTAACTGGTTTCTTCAAATTAAATTTTTTATTTTATTTATATTTATTAGAGTGTGCCAACATTGAATAATAATGTTATATACGATCCCAAGGATAAGGTAAGTAAACCTTGACAAATGGCGTCTGCCTGAACCTGAAGGCATGTGATTTGTTCCAATCCACTCGACCCCAGTACAGGGTAGGTATAAGCGCTCAAAATTTGGACCTTAGCGATCGTCCACCCCGTATTTTCCTAACGAGTGTAGGTACATCCATTCTGACGCTCCCTGTGTTAACTGAAATACGGGCAACGGACAAGAGAATTTTCTATAAATAAATATTGAGCTATGTATTGAGTGCTGAGTGTGATGTTATCCACTTGCTTATGGACGAATGTAGGTGGCGAACGAGAGGCGAGAAAATTATGCTGTTTGATTTTTTTTTTTGTAAATTTTCCCAAAAAAAATCTTTGGTTCAAAAGAGATTTGTGTAATGTTCTCAGAGGAAAGATCCTTGGTTTAGAAGAGGTTTGTGTAATGTCCACCACTCGCGCTCGGACCGCCTGATAGATCGGAGCTTGAGTGGCAGGAAGGAAAATCTTGAACCCGGTTTGACAGACTGTCTGAGGCGGGAAAAGCTTCACTGACAGACCGACCGTCGCGTGAATGGCGAGCATAAAGGTATGGCTTTCAGGAAGAAATCTGCAAGAGTGGTTCAGTCAACTGTAGAACACAGAAAAGTCTCATTACAGTGTCACAGGGTGCGCTAACGTCGAGAGTTCGAAGCAATGCCTGGATCAACGCGAAACACAACTACAAATTTTATCAGTAAATGGTTTCTTCAAATTAAATTCATCCCAAGGACAAGGTAAACCTTGACAAATGGAGTGTGTCCTAGCAAGTTTAGATCAGATCTCGACAGTGGACCAAGGTCATTCTAGCCCTTATCAGCAATAGTTACTCGATGCGTTAGTGATGAGTAAAGTGTAAACAAGTGATGCCATACAGAGAAAAATTATGCCATACACCAAATCAATCACGTCTGGGCCGAGAAGTAGAGCGTGAAATTTACACCACGAACACTTCAAGTGGTTCAGGTAGAAGAAACAAACATTTATTTTGACTGTGACATTGGGCCCCCTCTCCGGGCCCAGAACAATTTATTGCAAAAACCTTGGTAAATGAATCCGCGCTAAGTCACGTTCCATGTTATTCTTATTTTGTGTTCTTTGCGAGAGGGAGAGAATTGGGATGTTTTTGGCACACCGTCATTTAAGAGTAACATTATGTTGAATGGATTATTTTAATAATTTTTACGAAAGGGCAATATCATTTTAATTTGACGTTATATCTTCGTGGGCATCATGGAAACATGGATAGGAGTAAAATAAAGGTAGCTTGGATCCTGACATGTAGTCTTTTTTCATAACAATTCGAGTGAAGAGAAGGATTTTCAGAATTTCTTTCTTCCGGAGGTATTGAGTTTGAAGATCGAGTTCATGTACGTGCTGTGTCTTTATTGTAGGGATGATGGTCTTATTTTTCAGTGGTTCACTAAGATTTGTGGTCTCACTATGCGAATCCTTCAAAGTATCTCTTTCGACAACTGTGTCACACGATGGGTGTAATGATACACCTTGTTCTGACGTAGTATCACGTTCATCAGTCACAGCTCTACTTGTGCTCTCAACTAGTTGATCCTTATCTACACTTACTTGAATATTATTATCCTTTACTTCATCAGCTTTTTCTTCTTGTGCATTATAGTTCTCAAGAACTGAAGAGAGTGCTACATTTTTCCTATATTGAACTTGAAGACGCTTGACACGAAAAGGTTTTGGTTTGATATCCGCATTCTCACTAACTTGGCACGTCAACTTTTGTTCCGAAGGTTTTGTCTGAAAATATTCGAGTGGTAGTAAAAGCAGTGAGAAGACAAGACAATTCAATGTGAATCCGGCAAAAATCAAGTGAGTTCCTTGCCAGGCAAATTCTCGTAGTAAGATTTCCGAAAGTGGCGCAAACAGGAATGTACCGAAACCGGATCCACAGATGCTGATTCCCACTGCCAGAGATCTCCTGAGCTCAAAGTAGTAGGAGACTAGAATGACGGTGGAGATGTAGATCATACCACACCCTGTGCCTCCCAGGAACCCGTACAACAGAGTAAAGAGAAGCGTGTTTGTCGCAAAGATACTGAGAAAGAAACCAATAGTACAGAGTATGCTACCTGCAATACACACGGCCCGGCACGAGTATCGCTTACACAAGGCGCCTACGAGAGGGCCTACTAACAAATGCATCCCCACATTAACGCTACTGGCAAGGGCAACCTTGCCTTTGTCTTCTTGAAAAGTATTGGAGAAGCTCATGATGAAGATTCCAAAGGAGTTGGAAATGCCATCTACTATCATGTTACAGATGAAGCTCGACACTACTATCACCCAGCCATAACCACCGTCCAGGGAGGGGGAAATATTCGGTTCGGAGGTTCTCTCGTTGTGATGACGTTTCCGTTGGGTTCTTAGATGAATTTTCCGCGATGACATTTCGATTTTTCGGTAAACGAACGGTAGAAAACATCCGATAAATATGAGAGGCCAAGACAAGCTTTATTTACAAGAAAGATGAGAAAAACAAACGTTTGTCATGGACTGTACCGATCCAACTGGAAATAGTTTCATCTCGGTAGATCGACAGTAATGTACAACTGCATATTTTCTGATCGTGCCCGTAACCTGATATTTTAATTGATAGCAAGTAGCGATCCAGTGTCCCCTTACAGTGATTAACCAATGCTATTTCACTTGTCCCAACAAAATACCCAGAGTACGTATGTAAATTGCCAGTTGATTTCAATGTTACTCTCATCATGAAAACTTCTTTTCTCATAATGGAAACAGCATTTGTATCAATCTATTGCTATTCTCTGCATGGGCTATTTTCTTTTCCTATTTCTCTTAAATCTTCTTTTTGTTAAACCCTTGAATTGGGTACCTTTTACCAAAACATTTCCACTTCATACCCACGCTATCAAAGTGAAAGGTGCATTGTCATTACAGTTGCTAATTTCACGATCTTTACCAGGAGAATCCTTTGAAAACTTAGATATCGGATTTGATAGCAAGTTTAGATCAGATCTCGACAGTGGACCAAGGTCATTCTAGCCCTTATCAGCAATAGTTACTCGATGCGTTAGTGATGAGTAATGTGTAAACAAGTGATGCCATACAGAGAAAAATGATGCCATACACCAAATCAATCACGTCTGGGCCGAGAAGTAGAGCGTGAAATTTACACCACGAACACTTCAAGTGGTTCAGGTAGAAGAAACAAACATTTATTTTTTTATTTTGACTGTGACATTGGGCCCCCTCTCCGGGCCCAGAACAATTTATTGCAAAAACCTTGGTAAATGAATCCGCGCTAAGTCACGTTCCATGTTATTCTTATTTTCGCCAAGTGTGTTCTTTGCGAGAGGGAGAGAATTGGGATGTTTTTGGCACACCGTCATTTAAGAGTAACATCATGTTGAATGGATTTTTTTTTTTTCGCCAAGTGTGTTCTTTGCGAGAGGGAGAGAATTGGGATGTTTTTGGCACACCGTCATTTAAGAGTAACATCATGTTGAATGGATTATTTTATTAATTTTTACAAAAGGGCAATATCATTTTAATTTGACGTTATATCTTCGTGGGCATCATGGAAACATGGATAGGAGTTTTTCCTAATTTTATCCCGATTTCATCCTCGTTTAACGTATTTTATCCTTAAATGAGGATGATTTTTTTCTTAGTGTACCACTCCGTATCTCCGTAAAGACTAATTATTCTAATTAACCCTTTCATGACTCGTTTCACAGAAGCGTGATATCAAGAAGACACGAGAGTTTCATCATTGGGTGCGGCCGACGCGTCTGCAGTACCGCTATAACTATGACTACGCCCACAACTACTACGATGACGTCATACACTACCTGAACTCCAAGTCACAGGGCGGTCACGTGACGTTATAATTAGATTAGTTCTTATTAACAGATGGTAAAACACAATTACAGCTTGTTAATTGTGATGTTGTGGTCCTGCCTCGGTGGTGCAGTGGTCAAGACGCTCGCGTTGTAATGAGAAGAACGTGGGTTAAATGTCTGGAATCGACTTTTTTTTTTATCACGTGACAGAACTACCGCGTCCTCAGACCTGGGCCGAACGGGCCCTCCGCACCTACACCAAAGGTAAATAAATCCAATGCCTTGCTCAGGCCAGCCATTCACTATGAGGTAAACCTGACAGGTGCACTTGATCAAGTCGGCCTGTCAGGCGTAACTGATAGTGTGTGTGCTCATCAGGTATCAGGTAGACCTGACAGGCGGACTTGATCAGGTGTACCTGTCAGGTCTACCTTGATAGTGAGTGGCTGGCCTCAGTCTCAGTGTATGTTTTCCCTCTCTTTATTGAAATATTTCTCACCATATCCTCATAGGTCTATCTCGGTCTTCCTATATATATTCCTATTCCTAGAAAAAATAAATCTTCTTTCTCTTCGCCTTCTCCCGATAAGACCTGTTTTTCGCCTTCTCCCATGTACAGACGGGGTCTTATTGAAATATTTCTCACCATATCCTCATAGGTCTATCTCGGTCTTCCTATATATATTCCTAGAAAAAATAAATCTTCTTTCTCTTCACCTTCTCCCGTATACAGACGGGGTTGGCGTTTTTCGTCAGAATCTCAATCAGCCCTAACTAGGGTGATTGCTTTGTGCTGACATTTGGTTTTGGCTACAAATTTTATGAGGGAATGCCCTTCGCACTCAAACTTTGCTATATCCTTAGCAAGGGGAATTCAGGCCGGTATACTCCCTGTTTAAAGTCCCCCAGCCAGACTAAGCTGGTCTACTCCCTGTTTAACGTCCCCCAGCCAGACATTTCCTATATTCCTAGAAAAATAAACAATAATACGACTCTTATTGAAATATTTCTCACCATATCCTCATAGGTCTATCTCGGTCTTCCTATATATATTCCTAGAAAAAATAAATCTTCTTTCTCTTCGCTTTCTCCGGTGTTCAGACGGGGTTGGCGTTTTTCGTCAGAATCTCAATCAGCCCTAACTAGGGTGATTGCTTTGGGCTGACATTTGGTTTTGGCTACAAATTTTATGAGGGAATGCCCTTCGCACTCAAACTTTGCTATATCTTTAGCAAGGGGAATTCAGGCCGGTATACTCCTTGTTTAAAGTCCCCCAGCCAGACTAAGCTGGTCTACTCCCTGTTTATCGTCCCCCAGCCAGACATTTCTTATATTCCTAGAAAAATAAACAATAATACGACTTAATTCTGCTTCACTCCAACAGATTGGCCAGACACTGCCACCTACGAGAAAACCAAGGCAGACGAGGAACTCCTACAAAAGCTCCGGTTCAGCGGGAAATTCTACGCCCAACACAGCAAGGAATTCTACAACAGGAAATACCGGGATGTCCTCTACGCTTACATTACACACTGGTAGTACACCGATAATGAGTATACCATCTTGTCGTTCCCCATGAGCCTCTCACGGCGGGGTCCACAAAGTGAATTTAAACTCCGTTCTTTACACCCATATTTATGAACAAAATACTGGCTCTCAGCAAGTCCTCAAGCATCAATTCCAAACACCTGATTGCTCTACGCTTACATTACACACTGGTAGTACACCGATAATGAGTATACCATCTTGTCGTTCCCCATGAGCCTCTCACGGCGGGGTCCACGAAGTGAATTTAAACTCCGTTCAAGTTTTACACCCATATTTATGAACAAAATACTGGCTCTCAGCTAGTCCTCAAGCATCAATTCCAAACACCTGATTGAGCCAGCCTAGTTAGCTTAGTTGGTAGTACGTCTGCCTTGGAAGCGCTAGGCCACAGGTTCGATTCCCGCCCGGGGCGGATTTTATCCTGATGGGATAATGTTCGTTCGCGGAATGGCTGTCTTTCTCCTATCCTGTCTTCCTTCTCTCTTTGATTTTGGGACGATAAGACCATAGCAGTTAGAGTTCCCTCTGTCAAACCTCTTAAAAAACAACAACAAATGTTCAAGGATCAGTTCCAAACGCCAACTTTTGCTGAAAACTGATCTGGTGATCTGAGACCGATAATTTTTGTTAATAAATATGAGTGTGAATCTCGGTTTAACCAATCTGATTGGCTAAATTTTCAGTTTTTTTTTTTGTAAGAGGTTTGACAGAGGGAACTGTAACTGCTAGGGTCTTATCGTCCCGAAATCGAAGGAAGACAGGATAGGAGGAAAGCCAGCCGTTCCGAGAACGAACATTATCCCATCAGGATAAAATCCGCCCCGGGCGGGAATCGAACCCGCGGCCTAGCGCTTCCAAGGCAGACGCACTACCAACTAAGCTAACTAGGCTGGCTCAATCAGGTGTTTGGAATTGATGCTTGAGGACTAGATGAGAGCCAGTATTTTGTTCATAAATATGGGTGTAAAACTTGAACGGAGTTTAAATTCACTTCGTGGCCCCCGCCGTGAGAGGCTCATGGGGAACGACAAGATGGTATACTCATTATCGGTGTACTACCAGTGTGTAATGTAAGCGTAGAGGACATCCCGGTATTTCCTGTTGTAGAATTCCTTGCTGTGTTGGGCGTAGAATTTCCCGCTGAACCGGAGCTTTTGTAGGAGTTCCTCGTCTGCCTTGGTTTTCTCGTAGGTGGCAGTGTCTGGCCAATCTGTTGGAGTGAAGCAGAATTAAGTCGTATTATTGTTTATTTTTCTAGGAATATAAGAAATGTCTGGCTGGGGGACGATAAACAGGGAGTAGACCAGCTTAGTCTGGCTGGGGGACTTTAAACAAGGAGTATACCGGCCTGAATTCCCCTTGCTAAAGATATAGCAAAGTTTGAGTGCGAAGGGCATTCCCTCATAAAATTTGTAGCCAAAACCAAATGTCAGCCCAAAGCAATCACCCTAGTTAGGGCTGATTGAGATTCTGACGAAAAACGCCGACCCCGTCTGTACATGGGAGAAGGCGAAAAACAGGTCTTATCGGGAGAAGGCGAAGAGAAAGAAGATTTATTTTTTCTAGGAATAGGAATATATATAGGAAGACCGAGATAGACCTATGAGGATATGGTGAGAAATATTTCAATAAAGAGAGGGAAAACATACACTGAGACTGAGGCCAGCCACTCACTATCAAGGTAGACCTGACAGGTACACCTGATCAAGTCCGCCTGTCAGGTCTACCTGATACCTGATGAGCACACACACTATCAGTTACGCCTGACAGGCCGACTTGATCAAGTGCACCTGTCAGGTTTACCTCATAGTGAATGGCTGGCCTGAGCAAGGCATTGGATTTATTTACCTTTGGTGTAGGTGCGGAGGGCCCGTTCGGCCCAGGTCTGAGGACGCGGTAGTTCTGTCACGTGACCGCCCTGTGACTTGGAGTTCAGGTAGTGTATGACGTCATCGTAGTAGTTGTGGGCGTAGTCATAGTTATAGCGGTACTGCAGACGCGTCGGCCGCACCCAATGATGAAACTCTCGCGTCTTCTTGATATCACGCTTCTGTGAAACGAGTCATGAAAGGGTTAATTAGAATAATTAGTCTTTACGGAGTGGTACACTAAGAAAAAAATCATCCTCATTTAAGGATAAAATACGTTAAACGAGGATGAAATCGGGATAAAATTAGGAAAAGATTATAATAATATCCTTACACACAATGACACGAGTATGTCGGGTTGATGGTGAGGGATAATAACAGGAATTAAGGGAGGGAGGATATTAAGATATTTAGCGAGTGGAAACACTGTGGGTAAACATGATCGAGCTTTGGCAGCCAGGGTGTTGAAGATGAAATAAATTTCATCCCATTTTGTCGGGCCATATTGACTGATTTTTAATTTCGCATAATCGACATACACCTCTACTCACGATGTACTTTGGGGAAATGCAATGCTTGGATCTCTGAGTCTTTCTGGGCACCAATATCGCGGGCTTGGGTTTCCTCAGGTTTCTTCTCTGCTGGGGCGCCTGCCAGGACCCTCAGCTGTTTCGGCGGCAGACTCCTCTGTGCTTTGGGCTCTTCTATTGCCTCCACATCGTCCCAGGAAAAACCTCCGTCATCTGCCCATTCTGTGAAATGGGAGGAGAGTAGGCCAGATAGTGGACTAGATTAGCCTACGAAATAGTCAGTAATTCTCTCCCCCAAATTAGGTAATATGTATCTTCGCGGGTGGTGGAGATAATAATAAAATAATTCTAATAATAATAAATAATATTAAATAATGAATAGTCAAATTCTCAAATTATTATTGAGATAACATTCCAATACCTGGGCTGGGGATTGAACCCACAACCTCCTGTGTTACCAGGGGTGAATTTTCCTTCACTTCTTTTTTTTTTTGTTCCTTGTCTAACTGACGTTGGTACAGATTGCGTATTCATTGCAAATGCTTTTATTATTTAATGTTATATTAATGACAATAAAATAAATTGATTGACTTATAAATACCACTGAGGAAATAGGTAACCCAAAAGCGATTTAGCCTCCAGACGCAGTCGTATAATATGCTTAGTTTACAGTTCCAATAACTTCTAATCATTTTTTTTTTTTTTTATTTTTTTGTATTTCATATATGTGATCTAGTACTTAGCACCTACTTTATGCATTTAAAAATCAACAGAAAAGTTTGTAGTTGAAGATTAAAAACAGAGGAAATGCAAGATGGCTTTTGAATGCAATAAAATTAATATTGCTGGACTTGACTGTCTATGCTTCTATCCACAAGATGAGTTTTATATTCAGTGAATCCATTACCTGATTTTGGAGTCATTAACTCGATTGACCATTTTATCATCATGAAACTATTTAATATGAAATCAATTTCGGTTGGCATGATCCGTCATCTTTATTGCGAGTTTAAACCACTTGGAACGACACTTTCACCTTTTCTTTTATAATCCCGAATTGAAGTTTGGATCTTATGTCCTTATCAGGAAGTGTTAAGCCTTCCTTTCCATGTTCCTCTACTATGTACTTCAAATAACCTTGCTTCTCGTCACTTAACTGTTTCACAAGAAAACCTCCAACTGATACGGTAAAAAAAGGAGAGAAAATAATCACTTTTGGTTTCCTCTTAAAATAAACAAAAGAAAATGCTTACTTGAATACTAGCAAATGCCTGGATAAAAAGAGAGAGCGCCACAAGGAACACTTGCGGGGAAAAAACGCGACCGTACGAAATTTTAATGAACCACAAACGGCAGACCGAGATTTTTATTCTATGTTAAAAAAATGAACCTTATTGAAAACTTAGTGACAAGTTGGAGTGTGATCTCGGAAACTTTCCATTTCCCCTCCATCAATTGGGAATCGTTTTCCCCTCTTGTTTCTCGTCAAATTTCGATCC
>NW_007381831.1:0-1214 GCF_000475195.1 Diaphorina citri | reverse complement strand
CCTTACATGGAGAGAACAGAATGCGCGTATTAAGAATATTGTATAATCAATTAAGTTTCGAAATCGGTGTCTTGGTTACAACTTGTTTCGCAGAATAACACTTGCCAAAACAAAGTGTTGAGACTCATAAGTGGTGATTGTTTGTTAACTGTGGTGCTCTTGCATTAGTAACACTTGCCCTTCACTTAATGAAGCGTCTCCTGTCTCCGCTTCTATCACTGGATATCGAAAGTGGGGAGAGTGTTGTCAGAAACTGCTTGCCGTTTTAGAAATTTAAGGTAACCAGATAGCTTAAACTAACAATTAGTGTTTATCCTTTGTTTTTACAGAGTGCTATTTTTCCATTAAGTGATCACTCAACTGCCCCCGCCCACGAACCACCTGTTATCGTCATCGGGTATCACATTATACCTATTCCTAATACATTATGAAAATATGTCCTTCTCAATAGAAAAGTTAGATCATTCCTTGTTATGGAGTCCTCCTCGACTACGTACTCCCAATACATGTCTCCTTCGATTGTGTCACGCTTCCAGGAGAAGAGGTTCTGGTTATCCACCCTAGCTTCTGTGAGGAAGGAGACTTATTGTTGTTAGTGGTGAATAGATTTGAAACAAAACGTCCATGCTCACTTTGTTCAACATTGGTTCTGTGGCCTAAAGCTTGAATACTTTGTGTTTCTCTAAGACAAGGGTCTTCCTCAGTGTCAATATGATCCAGCACGGGTAGAGATTTAACATTTCTAGTGCTAGCTGCAAACACAACATTGGTATCATCTTCAACTTGTTGTGTATTTATTTCATCATATGGAGAACTGTTTTCAGCGTTATGCTGATGTTCTACGCTGTTTGCATAATCTGTACAGTCAGGATTAACTTCTTGATGTTGGTTGTTCATGGACACGCCTACATTGTTCACAATATAAGCATAATGATGTAAATCTGATGGTAGCGATTCTCCTAGGTTAAGCTGTACATGAGATAAATAATGCTGAAGCAAGGTCAAATCTTCAGATTTGGACTTCTTGATCTCATAGAAATCAAGCTCCTCATACTCCAGGTCATGTAAGTCTCTCATCTCTCGCAGACTTTTCATTTCATGAAGTATTTTTCGGGAAAATAAAGGTAGCTTGGATCCTGACATGTAGTCTTTTTTCATAACAATTCGAGTGAAGAGAAGGATTTTCAGAATTTCTTTCTTCCGGAGGTATTGAG
>NW_007381830.1:2771-10805 GCF_000475195.1 Diaphorina citri | reverse complement strand
CGGGCGGGAATCGAACCCGCGGCCTAGCGCTTACAAGGCAGACGCACTACCAACTAAGCTAACTAGGCTGGCTAGAGAGAGGATTGATGAACTGTAAAAGGAAAGTGTGTGAGAGAGTGAAAGAAAACTAAGATAGGGTGAAATGTGTTGAAGAGAGAAAGAAAAAAGGGGGGGAGAGAGGGAGAGGGAGAGAGGCTTGATGAACTGTAAAAGGAAAGTGTGTGAGTGTGAAAGAGAGAGGGAAACTACTTAGGGTGTAAGGTGTTGAAGAGAGAGAGAGAAAGGGAGAAGACGCTAGAGAGAGAGGGAGAGAGAAAGGATGAGAGGTCCTTCATTTACTTACCTTTGAGTGAAGTCTAAAGTAAACATACCCCCTCTCTCTCTCTCTGTCTCTCTTTCACACACTCTCTCTATCTCTGTCGCTCTCACTTTGTTTCTCCTTGTCACACATTAATTAACATCACAAAGTTCCTCTCTCTCTCTCTCTCTCTCTCTCTCTCTCTCTCTCTCTCTCTCTCTCTCTCTCTCTCTCTCTCTCTCTCCCTCTCTCATTATGAGGGTGTTTCGTTGAGTGTTATGTCTTGTAAGTTGTAAGGAAATTAAAGAGAAAGATCATCAAGAAAGACGGAGAAGAAGAAAGGGAAGGAAGAGAAAGAGGAAGACAAGAAGAGTAACTTAGGACGAGTAAGACAAGCTGGGCCCGTCCCTCCGGGAATTTTTTAGCCCGTAGTTTATTCGATCGTGGTTAAAGAAAATCAGTACCTATGTGCCTACCTAATTTGTTCAATATTCAGTTTATTATTATTATTGATTTGATTTTTTGATTTTACTTTCATGTTATGACGAAAGAAAAGAGAATCATACAAAATTAGGTAGGTAGGTAGGTAGGTACCTAAGTAGGAAAGTAGGTGATACCTACATATCCATTTACGTTGTATATTCTCATGTTTACATGTTTCACAAATCCCTTTTAAACTTTACAAGTTCTTTATACCTATGTACTTATTTAGATAGGTACATAATAAAACAGTAACTTTGTTACTAAGTCACTCACTAAGTCACTTAGAAGTTCTGGATTACTTAATACTTCTTGCTGTCTTACTTAAACTAAGTCACTCACTAAGTCAGTTAGAAGTTCTGGATTACTTAATACTTCTTGCTGTCTTACTTAAGTACCTTTTTAATAATTTAACGTATTCCTAAAGTCTTAGTGAGTACTTATTAACTGTATGTACATACATACTTACTCCTACGTACGTAGTACGTACTTACTTGGTATTAAGTCTGTACGCTTTATTAAAGGACGATATTTTTTTTTTATTTTATTATTATTATTACCTACCTATTTTGTAAGAGGTTTGATAGAGGGAATTTGTAACTGCCAAGACGAGACGTCCCGAAAGCGAAGAGAGAAGGAAGACAGGATCGGAGAAAGCCAGCCGTTCCGAGAAGAAACCTGAATCCGCCCGGGAATCGAACCCACGACCTAGCGATTACAAGGCAAACGAGCAACCCTCCAAGCTATCTAGGCAAGTTAAACGAACGAAAAAGTTTACTGAGACTTTGAAAAATTCGATTTGTATGAATGCCGTGAAATTGTTTTAAATATGCAATGTGCAAAACAAAATTCATCGTATCGGAAATTGGATCTTCTGTAATCAGCCAGCCTAGTTAGCTTAGTTGGTATTGCGTCTGCCTTGTAAGCGCTAGGCCGTGGGTTCGATTCCCGCCTGGGGCAGATGCGTCTGCCTTGTAAGCGCTAGGCCGCGGGTTCGATTCCCGCCCGGGGCGGATTTTATCCTGATGGGATAATGTTCGTTCTCGGAACGGCTGGCTTTCTCCTATCCTGTCTTCCTTCTCTCTTCGATTTCGGGACGATAAGACCATAGCGGTTACAGTTCCCTCTGTCAAACCTCTTAAAAAAAAAAAAAAATACTTCTGCTATAAACTTCCTGTATTATGTTATTGAACCCATAAAATAACCCTAGTCCCTGTTTAGACTGCTGGAGTAAAGGGACTTTTCAGTCTCATTCGAGCAGGATAAACAAGGTATATTCTATTCTATTCTACGTATATTCCATATTTTTTTTTTCTCTTTGCTACCTTGATTCCTCTTCCACTGTGCTTTGTGTGTTCTGCTAAGCTATGTCTATGGCATTTGACACAGTCGCGACGCGTGTGCATTTCTCTTTATATTTCCCCAGAGGTTCTCTAGAAACCCTTTTGTACGAGGAGGTTGTCCTGTTTCAGGTTCTTTTATTATTTTATTTATCCACCTCCCCGTCTTTTTCTTCCTTCTCTTCCTCTTCTTCTTCTTCCTCTTCTCCTTCTTCTTCCTCTTCTCCTTCTTCTTCCTCCTACTTTTCTTGTTCTTCTTCTTCCTCCTCCTCCTCCTCCTTCTTCTTCGTCTTTTTTTTTGCTCTCTAGAATATTTTCTTCTGGTTTTCCAAGTGTTTTGTGTCTCGTTTCGTAGGTTCTACACGTTTCTCTGTTTTAATACCCATGTTCCTTTTGGTTGTCAGCTGGGGATTGTCTATTTGTCTTTATTGTATTAGATAGGTATTTCAGTTTATTTGACTATATGGCTTTGAGCTTTTGTCAGCCTTTTCTCTCTCTCTCATTGTCTTTTCTTGTTTTTCCAATATTCACTCTTTCTTCCTATGTTTGTCTGTCCCTCTCATTGATGTATCTATCATATTCACTCTCTCTCTTCTCCCTCTTCCTGTCTATCTGTCTCTCCATCCCTTTACCTATCCATCTCATTCCCTCTATGTGTCTCTTATCTCCTATTTCTTTAGTATCTTCCTTTAATCCCATATCTCCCTCCATCTGCTTCTTCTTTCATCCTGAATTCCTCAACTAGTATCTCCTGATTTATTCCAAATCTTTTCAATTCGTCTCTTTATCTCTCTCTCTCTCCCTCTCTCTCTTTCTCCCTCCCTCTCTCTCTCTCCCTCCCTCTCTCTCTTTCTCCCTATTTATTTCTGTCTTTCTCTCTCTCGCCTTATCTTTGAGTTCTCTCTCTCTGCCACAAACGGAACATTACTGTTTTCGAAAAGCCATAAAGTTCTCTGTGTTTTATTCGTTTCTCTTGCTCTTTCTCTCTCTCTCTCTCTTTCTCCCTCCCTCCCTCCCACTATATATATACCTACCTCTCTCTTTCTCTCTCCCTCCCACTATCTAAACCGTTCTCCATCTCTCCCTTCTTCTCTTTATTCCTCCGTCTATCTCTACCTCCCTCTATCTATCTAATATTTAGATCTATCTATCTCTGTTTATCTATACCACACTCTAGTTTCCCATTATTTTATTACTTTTGCAGTGTCCTCTTTTGTCTTGGTCGTGGGAAGGCATTTATCTGATAACCAGAAAGGCGTGGGTTCGAATACTAATGGAAGCATGTTTTTTTATAACCATTTGTAAATCCCAAGGTTTCACATTTTTTTTTTCTTTTACTTGACACCTTACCTACTTACCTGCCCCGGTGGTGTAGAGGTTAAGATCCTCGCCTGGTTAACAGGAGGGCGTGGGTTCAATCCCGTCCGAGACACGAAATTTTATCCTCAACATTGAGAATTCGACCACAATAATGATAGCACAGTAACCTATCGCTTAATTAAAATAATGAAAGATTACTAGTCAATCAGTATAATGAAGCATTGTTTTTGTTAATGAAACTTTGGTATTGGTGCTTGCTATGTACTTGTTCTAGTTAGGTTATAATATGTACCATAATTGTGTTGTTACTTACCTACTTATTATGCTAATTTTAGCTATAGCTTATCGTTCTGTGATAATTACTTTAAGAGTAGGTACACGGAACAGTATTACAAGGAGCAGAAATAATAGTAATTAGCTATGTGATACATGTTGTAATTATGTAGTTATGTGATAAACATTATTTACCTAACTTGGTGACTCTGTTCTTTGTTACAAACACAAAGTTTCAATTGTCTTTCCATTCCCTCCCAAAGTCTAGCTACTGTTTCATTTCTTGTGTTCCTCTCTTCTTATGCACTTTCCCCAGCTCTAGAACTGTTTCATTTCTTGTGTTCTAATTCCAAACCTTCTCCATTTTGTTTCAGCGATGCCACTCCTCTCCTACCCCCCCAGTCACAGCGCCGCCCCTCCGTCACCATTTCCACGCCCACCAGTAACACCACCCCGCAGGCGAACCTCCTGGGCCTGGCCTCTGACAATAAACCTCTCAACGCCTCTCACAGCAATAGCAAGCCCTACGAACCCCTCGCAGATCTGGACAATAAGTCGCTCAGCACCGCCAAACCCTATGAAACCCTCACTGACCTTGACAATAAGCCCAACACGACCGCCTCCAACCACACGTTCCAAACCACCTCCTTCAGTAACGCCCTCAACAGCAAGCCAGCCAGTGTGCCGCTCGCTGCCAAAACCCCCAAGCTATTCCCGCAGCTCAGCACCACCGGGAGTAGTGGAGACGACAAAACCCCCAACGGCCTTACCAACCCCAGCGTTGCCACGTCGAACGGCCCGCCAAGTCGAGCTCACAACACCGCCTTCCCCTCTCACACCGGCGGAGACGGGGAGTCTTCGAATACAGGTCAAACGTGCAGCGCCGGGAGCGGGGCGAGCGGGGGCGGTAGCAGCGCGGTGAGAGGGGAAAGCAGTAAAGGTGGAGAATCGATGAACGCGCGCGGAGGGGAGGGCGCCCCCACCACGTCCTCGGCGAGCCAGCAGCACAGCGAGTTAGTTCGCGCCGAGACACTCGTCAGTACAGATAGTGCGAGCAATACGAGCGGACGTGCGTCGGCCAGTTTTCGAAATAGTTCGCGCTTCGCTCAGGTTTACGCGAGCGGTCCCGTGTCCCAGCGGGCGTCGCGAAGTTCGCTACAATATCAGGTGTCTTGTGAGGATAATTCGGGCTTGGACGACTCTCTGGTGACTGCGTTGGAAGATCAGGATGACATTCTGCTCCTGTGCGAGTACTCTCCCTTGCCGTACGACTCAGGACACAACATGAACTACAAAGGTAAGAATCTACATTAAAACAGAAAACACAAACACAAGAAAATAATATACGTGTACAACATAAACTACAAAGATAACTTACTACAAAGAAATTTGACTCGAGTTATGTTTAGCAATGGATACTTACAAGTAATGGATACTTGCTAAACACAACTTGAGTAAAATAGTATTAACAAAGGATGTCTAAATTAAATAAATTCATTAATAGTGCAAAGATAACAAAAAGAATTGATAATTCTCAATTAATATACCCAAATAGAATAAAAGTTGATATTTGAAAGTTATATTTTTTTCTTCCGCAAAAACATCAAAGACAAAAATAAATAATAACGATAAATTGAAATTAAATCAAAATAATAATGCAAATCTACATAGCACAGGTAGGTACATCACTAGTGTTTTATTTATTTTTATTTTATTTTATTATTTTTTTGCCACTTTCCGTAATAAATCATTAATAGATATCTTGTTGTCTACCCAGTTGTACCCAGTAATAAAATAGTTACTCAGTAATAATTAATTTTTAATAACTATGAAATAAATTTTTCAAGTCATTTCAAGGACTAGAACAGTGGAAAATTAAAAATGGAGAAATCTTGGAAATGTAACAAATAAATGATGATTTTCAAAATGGCAAAATACCACATTAAAATTCATCATGTTTAAAATATTGACAGCTTCTTAACAATCTCAACATACCTCGTGGCAGAGAATATTGTTCGGTGTACCTTTATAAAAATCTTGAGGAAATTGAACGAGCTTTTGAAGTCAAAAACTAAGATTCATAGGTACACAAATTATTCATCACAAAAAACATAGATTCACATATCCCGGAAGTGCATGAGCTATGTCGAAAATTTCCTAGCCTAAACAAGCAATGAATCAACAGAGCATGATTTCTAGACGACATTCCAAGATATTTGAGGATTTACCTAAAAAAAAAAAAAAAAAAAAAAAAAAAAAAATTTATTTTCAATAATTCAGATACAATAAACAAGTTAATAAAATAACCAAGCTAAAAAATCCTCCGAATCAAAAGAATCCTCCAACAAAAATCAAACTGCTATTTTTCATTGTTTGTTCTTAGTGACATGATTTTTCTCCACAACCAAAACTCGTTAGATACCGTTTAGGTGAAGTAGGAACCTATTTATGTTTTTCCATCTACTTCTTTGATCTTCGGAATATTAAAAAAAAAAAAAATTCCCCACAATTGCTTCAAGCTTCTTCAATCATTTTTTGAACATATTCGTCAACATTCCAAATGATTCCTTCCTTCTTCTCCTCCTCTTCTTGTTCGTTCTCTCCTTTTCTCCTGTTCCTTCTCTTAATCTTTTTCCTCCTCTTCATTTTTCATTCTTCTCTACTCTTCTTTGTTTCTACTTCTTATTTTATTTCCTTCTTTCACTCTTCTTCTTCTTTAACTTCGTTCCTCAATCCTCTTCTTCTTCTTCCTTTTCTCCTCTTCCTCATTTTTTCTTAATCTTTTACCTCTCCTCTTCCTCTTTCATTCTTCCCACTCTTCTTTACTTCTTTCATTCCGCTTCTCTTCTTGTTGTATCTCGTTCTCCATTAATCTTGTTTGCAGACAGACAAGTCGTAAAATATGTCCCAGGCTTTCCCTAACCTTTTCGCCATTGTTTCTCACGATGTTTCCCAGAGAAGTAATTGTCTGCGGTGTCTTTTCTTTTGACTCTTGCGATGATGACTTTTTCATTTTCTGTCGTTGCCATGCCACGGTAGCTTGAAGAGGGAGGCTACCACGCCAAAAGAGGGGAAGACGAGTTCGGAAGAGGGGAAATCATCTGTTTTCGAAAGGAAATACGTTATAAGGACATTGTTTTGTCAAGTCTTCATCAACCAAGCTACCGCTGCGACCAGAGCCAAGAGTACCTGGTATACCACTTGCAGGAATTGCCAATAACCTAAGAAAACCAATCCCCCGATTTTTCCCAAGCTTTTCAGCATTTCCAAGACATATAGGGTACGTGAACTTGGATATTGCCAAACAAGCAAATTGCTGCAGACTGGTTCCGATATTATGATCTCCATCGTGAAATATTCGTACATTTCGCTCTAATGCACGTCGAATTATTAGTACTGGAATAAAAAACATACTATTACACCTATGTATTATGTTGGCTCATTCTTGTCACATACGACAATAATTACCCATTTGAAGCTCGCAGAAATTATTAATGTGGACTATGAACATTCGTGGAATCCTTTGTTGTAATATAGGAGTAGGACCTACTCTTACTACCACTCTATCAGACAAAAGGGTCACGTACTTCATAATTTCTAAGGCTTTAAGCAAGTATACTGAATTCTGTATGGTACTTAAACATGGAATTTTAGAGAAATAAAACTTGTTGGAATAACAAGTAGGTAACCGACTGAAATTTCTACACTACAGTCTACAGCTGCAGGAAAGGCAAAGCCTGTTTTTAACCTCGACCTCAGATACAAAACATAAACGAACATTTACATATGTGTGTAGTATGGGTTAGTGCTGGGGACATATAAGTGGGGGGAGACGTGGGAAAGATAATAAATTTAGGAAAATTTCATACCCACTTTCTTTGTGCTCGCCTTCGTAATTAATGTACGTTGTTTTGGAAATGCTAATTTTCTTATATCATAATTTTTCCCCTACATCATCATCCTTGGAAAATATAACACAAACAAAGTTTTCCTGAGCAATTTCAATCCTCGTGTGAATGAAAGCACAACGGGCCGTCAACATATGTTTTTGGAAATTGAATTTCCTCAGAATTTTCCATGCTGACACAACACTATTTTTCTTCCTTTCTTGTTCATTGACTGACGGTGAGAGGGATATACTAATGTCCCAAGCTCAAGTTCCTTTGTAGCCAAAGTTTCTTGCCTTTTTTTTTTAAGCCAAACTTTTCTATTGAATGCCTACAAGTTTTTTTTATTAGAAGTATAGTTGAGTTTTTATTTTCATACTATGATAATGACGCTTTTCCCTGTCCCTGACCATCAATCTTTGGTCCTCAAGATCCC
>NW_007381830.1:0-1616 GCF_000475195.1 Diaphorina citri | reverse complement strand
TCATCTACAGAATATCACACTTCTTCGTTGGTCATCTACAGAATATCACACTTCTTCGTTGGTCATCTACAGAATATCACACTTCTTCGTGGTTCATCTACAGAATAGGGAGATTTCGCATCGAATCCTGATCCCCATAACGCAACCCATGTTGGCGCCATCTTGTTTACATCATTCATGTTTTTAGATTTAGCACGGGATCGAAAACCGAAACCGAAAACCGAAGCGAACCTAGCGGACGCTCTAGTAATCATACCTTTAATTTGTTCAATGTTTTGTCTTGTCCTAAATAACAAATTATTCAAATCAGTTTTTGAATTAATTAATTAAAAACAGGAAACAATGATTTTTTAAAATTATTTATTTGTTTTCTCAATTTAATTATTCCACCGTGTTCGTTATCTGTTACGTTCTTTTTTGTACAAATAAAACGATGGGTAAAAAAAGGACATAACAGATAACGAAGAAAAGAAAAAATTAATAATTAATTATTACATGAAAAATGAGTTTTTTGCTATGTTTTTGTTTTTAATTAATTTCTGAATTAATTAAGATACCTACCTACATCAAAAAATTTCAGTCAAAATTAATTTCCCCTTCAAAAATGTAAAATAACCGTGATCTATTCAAAAAGAATTTAAATTTACGCGCGTTTCTAACATGGAAATTTCATTTTCGTAATACGAAAAAAACCCCCATGTTCAAGCCAAAACATCGTAACTCCGATCCCCGTGTTCAAAACCCCAAAATGTGTGTCATGCGCAGAAACCAAAACTCGTCGAGCATCGTCACGATCCCCAAAAAAAATGCGTTGCGAAATCTGTCTTAATAGTAGTAGCCTACTGCTGGAGTAAAGGGACTTTTCAGTCCTATGCGAGCAGTATAAATAAGCACTTTTATTATTATTCTTTGTAAACCCTTATTTGTTTAAATCTTTAAATTCTTGTTTTGATTTCTTTAAATCCCTTTAAACATTGGGTTGATTTATAGTAAAAAAAAATAATTAATCTGTACCCATGTGCGAGTATCTTGTACTCAAGTTCAAAGCTTGTAGTAAGCTATTTTATTTTTATGAGCTTTGAGTAAGCTCGATTTGTTTATCTCTTTCAAAATATGGGGTTACCACCATTAAAAGATTTTGTGGTGGAAAAAAAGTGCATAATAGGTAGTCTTCTTCTGCTGCTTCTTCTTTCAGAGGTTTGACAGAGGGAACTGTGACCACTGAGGTCTTATGGTGCCAAAATGGAAGAGGGGATCGAAAAAAATTAATAATAGAAAGTAAAAAAGAGAAGAGGAGGTTTGATAGAGGGAACTGTAAGACTCAGTTTCCAGAGACAAAATCTGATCTTGAAATCTACCGGGACGTTTTTTTACCGTTTCCGGAAAACGACTGTAGTGTGAACGCTCTCATTTAAAATGTATTGCGTGTCAGAAAAAAAAACCGGGCCAGAAAAAAAAACGGCCCAGAAAAAAATCTGATAGTACGCAGTGTGAACGAGCTCTAACTGCTCAAGTATACGACCACGGGACGGATCAACCCTTTTCAATACATTCTGGCACGTGTTTACCTTAATTGGAATGTATTTTCCCCAATCCCCATGATGGGCCAGTGTACG
>NW_007381829.1:0-30286 GCF_000475195.1 Diaphorina citri | reverse complement strand
CAGGTCCAATTCGTTCAGCAAAGTTGACTATCAAAGCTCTCACACGCAGAGATTCAACCAGGATACATCGGATGTTATTCCTGGACTCAAGCCTGGCTCTCCACCTCAGATCTTGCACGCCTCTCAGTTCTACTCACATCAGGAACCCAAGGTGAAGAGGAAGGGTTACACCCAGGGTGATGACCTTTTCTTTCCGGGGAGATCCTGTGAAGAATAGTATCACAAATCAGTGGCGATGAAGTTGGTATAGGTTTTGTGAGGGGGCAAGTATTTCGATAAAGTTACGAATGGAGGAAAGGATCTTCAGTACCCACAGCTGAAAATTATCAAATACCCTGCTAATCCCAACTTCTTTACTTCTTAAATTATCTACACTAAAGTGATTTACAAGATAGAATGAAAACAAACTAAAAATTAGCAATAAAAATAAAAGATTTAAACACAAATAAACAGAGATATACAATAAAAGTATCAAGTAGGGTACATTAGGTAGAATATAGATACACAGAAGAACTGAGAAGAAAAGCCAGCAAAAGATGAAGATATTGGACATCCTATTAAAAGTAAATATAATCTGGTGTAGCATATCTAGAGAAAAAAAGAGAGAATAACATATGTAGATGAAGCCATTCGAGCATGAACTACATTGAAGAATAAAGGTACAAAATTTACAATTGATGGATACATAAATTATGTACGTTCACTCAAAAGAGCGTTATTCAACAGTTAAAATCCTAACTACTCATTACATTTCAACATAAAACAAGCTACAAAGGTTTAAAACGAGATCTTTTGCTACATAGTAGGAAAAAATTTGGTCCTTCGGGCCGGATTTTCCATTTTTGCAAAACTTGTTATTTGGACATACTGGTGTACATAATTCACCGAGTAAGTTAACAATATCCTTACTAATTTAAATTTATACAGAAAAGTCCTTCTGAGGATTACTTAAATGTAAACACAAATTTTTGACAGACAACCTTACACTGTAATGAAGAAATTAATTTGAAGCTACATAGAACAAAAAGGAACATACAACACAAACAGCAGCCGCCATATTCCATCACCATTAAGCTTTCAATTTAAACAAATAAGCTGAAACATTAAAAAAAAATATCATAGATGAAAACCTTTCGTGGTTGCCAGAGCGCCCGTGGATATGCAGGGTTTGGTTCGAGTCCAGGAGTAGATAGAGGAAGTGTACATTGGACTAGTAGTGGTAGAAGATAAGAATGGTAGAACGTTGTTTGGACCAAGAGGTGAGTTTTGTAATGACCCTGTATTTGCATTGCTACTCCAAGTCGTTGAGAAATAATAGGGCGAGAAAGTTTGGTGGGTAGTTCCAACATGTGGTGTGGAAGTTGGGTGAACATTCCCAATTTGTGGTGCAGGACTTTGGTGAACATTTTCGAAGTTGGTTTTTCGTTCGGATCGTTCTAAAGGTCGCAGATTCGTGTCGGAGACAATTCGTTGTTCGTTCAAACACTTCTTCGTAACTTCGTCCATAATTTTGACTACATGCACTTTTGGAGGAGCCACACTTGGCGACAGTAAGGTATTTGCTGTCGGTTTGAAAGGACTTGACAGAAGGTTTGGAAAAGATTTGGTTGAGCTGCTTAGGCCAGCGGAATGATGACTTTTCACCAATTTTTCTCTCGGCATGCTACTTGTTTTCATGGGAGTTTCATGGATAACCGGTATTTTAATGGCAGTTTCATGGATGACTGGTATTTCAATGGCATCTGTCATGCTGGGAATGGCAGTTAATGAATTTCCTGGAGCGTTGGAATTGGAAATAATTCTAGGAATGGCACTCCCTGTTTCACACACCATATCGTACTTCTTGAACGGAAGTTTGAGCTCTTTCAGATACAATGCGCCTAGGAAGAAATATTATCATGCAAACAAACCATTTGGAATTCAGATAGGGGGGAAAAAGACTGGGACGTTGGTTGGTAATTTATGAAATTGATGCAGGAGATTTTACCTTTTTGGGAAACTGCCTACAGCTATACATAGGAATATATTGGGGTACTGGTTCAAAATATGGTAAAATAAAGGTTCAAAATATGGCGATAATAAGGTAAAATAAAGGTAACAGTGATATAATGTTTAAAGAGGACCAAGGTAGAGTCCCTTTACCCCAGATATAAGGTACACTATTATTGTGGTCAAATTCTTAAATTGTAAAGGGGAAGAGTACACACCTTCACAGAGGGATTTAAACCCACGATCTTTCGATTACCAGGTTACCACTAATCTAGTAGAACTAGTAATAGCCTTTATTTGTACACTAATGAAAATAATACATGAAATTAGATTTTTAAACAGTACAAGAGTACAAAAGCAGCTAACTAGTATGTGTAAAGGGGAAGAGTACACACCTTCACAGAGGGATTTAAACCCACGATCTTTCGATTACCAGGTTACCACTAATCTAGTAGAACTAGGAATAGCCTTTATTTGTACGCTTAATGAAAATAATACATGAAATTAGATTTTTAAACAGTACATGAGTACAAAAGCAGCTAACTAGTATCCAAGGCCTGACCGCTGTTCTATCAAGGCATCTTCACTTACCGAAATTTTCAGGTTTGAAGTTCTGACTGGCGGGGATTCCGTTAGTAAGTTGATGTTGGGCAGAGTTGAAGTACTGCTCACTACTGCTGCTGGTGCTGTGATAGGATTGGCTCACTTGTTGAGCCGATGATACGCTTGAAACTGTGGCGAAGAGGAATATTTCATTGGCCATTATTGGTTAGGTTATATTAGACTGTCAGATCTACATGGTATGACAAAGGCAAGACTGGGAAAGTCTTATGGTTCGATAATTCCTATACCTAAAAGTACAGAATATGAATTTATAATTTATACCCAATCCGTAGTTGAAATATTTTCTTATTATGTACATAAATGGATTCAATAAATCCTTTCATTTTTGGATAAGCAAGGCGCAATTTATTAAAACTATTATTAGCTCAAAAGGCGATTTTATAAGCAAGCTTTTGCTGGCGATTTCAACTCACTCAAGCTGCCACTTTTCGAAGCCCAGTCTTTATTTACATGTCGTCAATCCTATCGGACTTTCGGGCAGAGTTGAAGTACTGCTCACTACTGCTGCTGGTGCTGTGATAGGATTGGCTCACTTGTTGAGCCGATGATACGCTTGAAACTGTAGCGAAGAGGAATATTTCATTGGCCATTATTGGTTAGGTTTATATTACACATCCCCACCCATTTATGACGAACACATAATGTACTGTCAGATCTACATGGTATAACAAAGGCAAGACTGGCAAAGTCTTATGGTTCGATAATTCCTATAGGTACCTGAAAGTACAGAATATGAATTTATAATTTATACCCAATCCGTACTTGAAATGTTTTCTTATTATGTACATAAATGGATTCAATAAATCCTTTCATATTTGGATAAGCAAGGCGCAATTTATTAAAACTATTATTAGCTCAAAAGGCGATTTTATAAGCAAGCTATTGCTGGCGATTTCAACTCACTCAAGCTGCCACTTTTCGAAGCCGAGTCTTTATTTACATGTCGTCAATCCTATCGGACTTTTACCAACTTCATCGCCACTGATTTGTGATACTATTCTTCACAGGATCTCCCCGGAAAGAAAAGGTCATCACCCTCACCGACTCTTGTTTCGATCCTGAACCCCCCAGAAGATTACCTATCTTTATAACGGTGAGTACCTTGGTACATATCTTTACAACGGCAACAGTGGGTGTCCAACAACGGAGGTCGTATCGTCCTGAAATGGAAGAGAGAAGGAGAAGAGGATAAGAGAAACCCAGCCGTTCCGAGAACCTTAGTTGTTCAGGATTAAGTCCGCCCCTGTGCGGGAATCTAACTCGCGACCTAGCGCTATCAAGGCAGCTACCTCCCAATCCAACTAGGCTGGCTTTATTTTGCCCACCTTTGTGGCCGAGTGGACACGAGCACTGACTCTCATCCTGGAGGTGCTTGGTTCGAATCCCGCCCAGGGCGGAAATTTTCTGACCGAACTTTTCCGTTCTTGGATAGGCATGGATGTAAAAGAATGTGCCTTGAAGTAATGCGAAAGCGGTTCCAAGGAACAATCGTCAAAAATAAATAAATAAATAAAAAGGCTGGCTTTATTATTTGCAGCCGTTACGTGACATCGCCGTGGTAAGTGGAGGAGTAGCCAGGTTCGAGTGTATAGTCCAGGCAGATCCCGCTCCCTCTGTCACCTGGTCCAAGGATGGCCAAGTTCTTCACCCCAGTCATCAGCATCAGATCGAGTTCAGGAATGGCGTATGCCGTCTGACCCTGCCCCATGCGTACCCATGTGAGTAGATGTATCTTTTGAGCTTGGAATCCATTGGTATTCTTGGGTGTGATTTTCTTAAGATGTTTGTAGCAACGTTGCCCTGTGTGGCATCTGAATAAGTGACCGTGCAATCATGTACTGATCAAGTCCCTCCGCCCTAAAAGTTTTCATATTTTTAACTACCTACAATATTATAGGTACCTGCCTCGGTGGCGTAGTGGTCAAGACTCTCGGCTGCTATACAGGAGGGCTTGGGTTCGATCCCAGCCGGAAGCATGGAATTATCGTCATTATTTGAGAAATTGATCACACAATCATGGAGCTCTAAGGGTTATGTGGTAAAGAAGACCTCCGTCGTTAACATCGCCTAATTATTTTCCCAGCCGGAAGCATGGAATTATCGTCATTATTTGAGAAATTGATCACACAATCATGGAGCTCTAAGGGTTATGTGGTAAAGAAGACCTCTTTCGTTAACATCGCCTAACTACCTTCTACTCGAGTCTATTACTTATTATTATAACTTCTCTTGCTTCCAGTTGACGCGGGGACCTACTCCTGTTCTGCGGTCAATGCTGTGGGCACTGTGGAGACCTCTGCCTCACTTACCGTACCAGGTGAGAAGCGATCCTTCAATTTGTAACCTGGTCACCTGGTGTAACCAATTTGGTGATGGTAACCTGGTGTAACCAAATTGTTACCCGGTGTAACCACTTTGGCTTCTCATGTCTTTATTGGTGATGGTAATGGCAATTCTTTGTAACTTTATGGTGACCATAATCCTTCGACTTGTAAATCCCTTGGTCCATGGTGATGGTATAAAGTTTATTCGTGACGGTAGAAAGCTGCTGGCCATCTTTAATGGTGACATTGGAGGTGGTAATCTCTCCTATCTGCCTATCTCTCAAGGGTTGGAGGAAGCATGAATTCTGGTGATGGGAAATTGCACTTTTTTAAAAACCTTTTTTAATGGTTGTGGGAAATACTTTCTATGATCATTCCTAATAATGTGGAATTTCGTGAAAATCGGTATTGGACTACATGTGTTCTGCTTTTGATGCCTGGACTTCATATGTACAAACTAAGGGAGCTGGTTGAATTCCCAGCCAAACGGCAGGATGGTTTTTAAGTCTTTATCCCAAACAGTTCCAGTGGCTAAAATTTATTGTCTCCACCAATGTTCCACATACAAAAAGTTCGTACAAAGTATCTCCTCTAATTCCCTCCCTATTTGCGTGAGTCATACCGTATAATCCATGTAAATAGGGGAACATACATATTTTGTGTTGGGTTAATGTTGAATTTCACTTCCTCACATTTTTCATCATTATGACGGTAGGGGAAAACTACCATAATGGTGACCAATGGGGGAAGCACTTCACTGCATCTTTACTGTTTTTGGTGCCGGGGCCTGTTTCATAAGGCAACTTCGCAATTTGCATTTCGTATCTCGTGATTGTGACGTAATTTTAGACTACAAGTACTAATTTTGCAATGTGTTCCTCTGATTACATCACGTCTGTTGCGAAGTGCGAACTTCCTTATGGAACATCTCCCTAATTGTATATTTTATTGACTGCTTTTTTTTCTGCTTAAGTTGGTGGGTTCTGCTATTAATTCTTCTGTACCTATTTATCATTTTCCTTCTTACTATCTTTTCATTGACCCTTGGTAGTTTAAATTTCATTGGCCAAATCAATTTAGAGGCTTAGGGACCTTCTGAAATTAGTCTAGTCAGAAAAGAAAAAAAGTAATGCCGATCTCCAAGCTGAAAAAAGTGGACATACAAAGGAATATACAACTCTTGATACAGCAAAAAATGTGTTTCATCGTCTTAAAATGAGATTTATAATTTCATCATAGGAAGTAGGTAAGTAAGAGCTAAATAAAAGAGAGGATTTTCGTGAAAACAGAATATTCGTTTCTTCTATGTTCCTAATAGAAGACAGATTGAACTGAAATATTTTTGATTTTCATTCCGGAATCCAGCTTGTGTTCTAAAAAAAAGTTATACTGGGGCGAAATTCAGCTACCAAGGGCTTTAATATCATGTGCATCTATCAATTATCATCCTTATCCTTCCACCTACCATCTTTTTCCCCACAATAAATGTTTAATATTATATTTTTATTCATATTTACTTATGATTTATTTTTGGAATCTCTTTTCTGATCCTCTTTTCTCTCCTTATATTTATCATCACTTCTTTCTCTCCTTTCTTTCTTCTTATGATATTTTTGGTCTCTAGTCAACTTTGTTTTTATGGAAAGCATTTTATTTTCTTTATATTTTAAAATATAATTTTTACCTTATTTAAGTAGCTGTTAAATACATTTGGGTCTACTATTTTCAACCGAGGCAACTGTGCATTCTGGTGGGTACAAACCACAAAAGTGGAGGTATCTTTTTTGAAAGCCAAAAGCTCAAAACTGGATAAAAGCCGTCCTCAATCTGTCTAATTTGATGAGTTATTAAAATAGAATTGTCTACATAATTTAATAAGTTATTAAAATGAGTATTTTTTTTTTTTTTTTGCTGATATTTTGGCAAAATCATATTATTCTTTTTTCTAAATCTTGGCAGATTTGAAACAGCCCAATAGTTTTGAACGTTTCCAATCAAATTGACACGTGCCAATACTTCGCTTTTTTTTGCGTCAAAATAGATTTCTTTATATTTTACAATATAATTTTTACCTTATTTATTTAAGTAGGTAGCTGTTAAATACATTTGGGTCTATTGTTTTCAACCGAGGCAAGTGTGCATTCTGGTGGGTACAAACCACAATAGTGGAGGTATCTTTTTTGAGAGCCAAAAGCTCGAAACTGGATAAAAGCCGTTCTCAATTTGTCTAATTTGATGAGTTATTAAAATAGAATTCCGGAGAATTGTCTACATTATTTGATAAGTTATTAAAATGAGTAAGTTTTTTTGCTGATATTTTGGCAAAATCATATTATTCTTTTTTCTAAATCTTGGCAGATTTGAATCAGCCCAATAGTTTTGAACGTTTCCAATCAAATTGACACGTGCCAATACTTCGCTTTTTTTGCGTCAAAATAGTTTTCTTCTGCCACCAAAATGTCAGATGACCAATATCTCATCTGACCTTTTGGCAGTCGTTACTAATCGTTTATAAATAACCCGTGATGCAATTTCTCCCTTTTGTTAAATATTTTCTTATTTGTACCGATTGCAAAAAACGATATTTCATGCATAACTGCATTCAAAATACTCTGATTTCACCTTTTGTTTTTCGGCAACATAAACTACTGTGGTATCCACTCGATCACAGCACAGATTTTGCTGGTAGTTTTGTTAGGTTTTTGCGGTTCTAGATCCTCCATTTCAAACTTGACAGGTATTTTCTTATTTGTACCGATTGCAAAAAACGATATTTCATGCATAACTGCATTCAAAATACTCTGATTTCACCTTTTGTTTTTCGGCTACATAAACTACTGTGGTATCCACTCGATCACAGCACAGATTTTGCTGGTAGTTTTGTTAGGTTTTTACGGTTCTAGATCCTCCATTTCAAACTTGACAGAATATTGAAACAGCTTGACGATTTTATTTCGTCTTCATTTTCAGCTTAGACAGATACTATCACTAAACTTCTAGTCTGGAACTGAAAGTCCTGGGTTCATATCCCACCAGAATGAATACTTTTGTCTTAATGTTTGGAAATCTAACACTCACAGGGTATTGGGGTGCTGATGTTCACAACTTATGTTTTAATTAACTGCAGATATAATATTTACTTTTTTTAAGGTGTTTGTAGCAACGTTGCCCTGTGTGGCATCTGAATAAGTGACCGTGCAATCCTGTACTGATCAAGTCCCTCCGCCCTAAAAGTCTTCATCTTTTTAACTACCTACAATATTATAGGTACCTGCCTCGGTGGCGTAGTGGTCAAGAGTCTCGGCTGCTATACAGGAGGGCTTGGGTTCGATCCCTGGATGCATAAGGAGTAAGAATAACTAAAAATTTCACGATTCTAAGCAATGTACAGACAAATCTACAATTTTATTTATATAGATTACTTGGGATTTTTTTATTGCATGTTTCATTTTTTATTGGTGGAGGTACAGATTGCATTTTCCATAGATTTTTCTTTTCCAGGCTAAGATACGTAATAAGTCCCATACTTCCATATCTTGACAGTAAGTAAACATCGAAAAATGCATTTAAGTCATTTACAATGTCAAACTAACCAGTCTAGTTAGCTTGGTTGGTAGCGCCTCTTGTTAGCGCCAGGTCGCGGGTTCGATTCCTGGTCGGGGCGAACTTTATCCTAAACAGATAAGGTTTATTCTCGGAACGGCTGTGGCTTTCTTCTATCGTCTACCCTGTCTTCCTCCCTTGGATTTCAGGAAGATAAGAAGTAAGTAGATCTAGGTACCTACGTACTAGACAGAATATAGACTGTAGATACAGTTCCCTCTATCAAAGCACACGTGTAGCGTATGGTATCATCGGTAAGATTCACGGCGCTTTGAATAAATGGTGTCGGAATATCTTGGGTACTAATCTCATTGGATTAAGTAAAACATCAAAACTGTGGTCTCAACTATCTGTAGGTACACTTTTACACAGAAAAAGGCTATCATCACGACATGATTCTATTCTGCAAAAGAACACTGTTCTAGTTCTAGGCATTCTAGGGCATTTACCATCAACCAGCTGATAATGATCAGAGAAGTATTATGATGGAAATCAATAAACATTTTTTGGAAGGTTCTTCAATTTTTGGCCTATTAAAATTCACAATTGTGGACCATAATGACCGGCGCAGCGTATGTGCGAAATATTTTTATTGCCTACTTTTTATTATCGAAATTTTGTTCATTATGCGAAGGGGCTAATAAAAATATTTTTGGAGTTTTCAATTGAGTTGTTTGTTGGCTCGATGCTCTGACTTTTGGTTATATAATAATTGACCTATTAAAAAATTGTTCAGTTGAAGAAAATCGAGATGAATGGACCCAAGAGCAGTGATATTCACGGGGGTCATTATACCCTCAAAAGCAATGTGATAACTGAATTATTTTGCTCAGGGCTCCTTCATTGTCCATTAACTGTAGCGAAAATTCAGCCAAAAAGATATAGTCTACGAGTAAGTACCATTTGACTGAGATGACCAAATAACCAAAAGGTAATGTGATAACTGAATTATTTTGCTCAGGGCTCCTTCATTGTCCATTAATTGTAGCGAAAATTCAGCCAAAAAGATATAGTCTACGAGAAAGTACCATTTGACTGAGATGACCAAATAACCAAAAGGTTGGAGCCGCCCTACGTCGCGTTTCTGGTGATCCTCGCTCGTGAAAATTTCTCTGGCCATCCAAAGGGGTAGTTGCTCGAGCATTATGAGCACGTTGTGTTATCCTCTGTAAAGATGTTAAGTAGATAAAGTATTTTATCAATAAACATTCTAGATAAAACTAAAACATTAATGTAAGAAAAGGCCATAAGCCAAACTTAATATTCCTCAACCACCAATGTTTCAACCAATGAACATAATGTTCACATTCATTCAAGGCCGTATTCAGCGGGGTCCATCCGGGGCCAAGCTCCTCAAGGGGGCCAAAATCAGCTTCCCCCCCCCTTTGTATAAATTGTGTTGGGATGAGGGCCCCAACGTCGCGTTTCTGGTGATCCTCGCTCGTGAAAATTTCTCTGGCCATCCAAAGGGGTAGTTGCTCGAGCATTATGAGCACGTTGTGTTGTCCTCTGTAAAGATGTTAGATAAAGTATTTTATCAGTAAAAATTCTAGATAAAACTAAAACATTAATGTAAGATAAGGCCATAAGCCAAACTTAATATTCCTCAACCACCATGTTTCTAATATAATGAACATAATGTTCATATTCATTCAAGGCCGTATTCAGCGGGGTCCATCCGGGGCCAAGCTCCTCAAGGGGGCCAAAATCAGCTTCCCCCCCTTTGTATAAATTGTGTTGTTGGAGCCCCCCGGGGCCCGGTTATGACCGGCCCTGTATTTCACCGCTCAATGTTCATTATCCTCGCCTACATATCTGCATTCCAAATCTTGGGGGTTTCTTCTCGAATTTGTTGTTTGTGATTTTTTGGCCCCGCGCCCTTTGGTGAGCGCCCAAAATATCAAACAACATCATGGTGCGAGTTTCGGCCTCCGACTGTCTCAGGCTTTTTGTTAATTTATTTGATTCCCCCCTCCCCTGTCTTACTCATGTCCGTTTAATGATCAAATTGGAGATGACGTCACTGCAAGGGTTCGTATGGAACGATAAATTGATCAATGAACGATAAACGTTCGAATAGATTATTGTCCGGAAATTTGATTGAACCTCCGCCCCGGCGGCGGTCTGAGAACCTCATTCAGACCAAAACGATGAGGAGAAAGAGAGAGCCCGAAAATTAATCAAATTGAACCCCCACCCCGGCAGTCTCAGAACCCTATTCAGACCAAAATTGAGATGGAGAGAGAAGATTGAGAGAGGAGGGATTAGATAGGAGGGCATGGAGGGGTAGGATAAAAGGAGGTTACACCGACCACATAAATGTTGGGCCAACGACATGGTTTCCTAGAAAGAACAAGTGATAAACTCTTCAAACTATGAAATATGTATGAAAATAATTACTGAAGTTGGCGTTGGCAAAAGGCTGGCGAAGACCCCTGATAGAGACAAAATACTCTTATTAATTATCTCCAGATTTAATTTCAAGTCAATAAATTCTTATGCATTCCACATCTTTGTCTGAATTTATTCTACTTATAATGACCCGTTTTACAGTACCCTTTCGATAGCTCTTTGTTTCAGTTTGCTGAGTAAATAACAGTTTCAAGCGTATCATCGGCTCAACAAGTGAGCCAATCCTATCACAGCACCAGCAGCAGTAGTGAGCAGTACTTCAACTCTGCCCAACATCAACTTACTAACGGAATCCCCGCCAGTCAGAACTTCAAACCTGAAAATTTCGGTAAGTGAAGATGCCTTGATAGAACAGCGGTCAGGCCTTGGATACTAGTTAGCTGCTTTTGTACTCATGTACTGTTTAAAAATCTAATTTCATGTATTATTTTCATTAAGCGTACAAATAAAGGCTATTCCTAGTTCTACTAGATTAGTGGTAACCTGGTAATCGAAAGATCGTGGGTTTAAATCCCTCTGTGAAGGTGTGTACTCTTCCCCTTTACAATTTAAGAATTTGAGCACAATAATAGTACCTTATATCTGGGGTAAAGGGACTCTACTTGGGTCCTCTTTGAACATTATATCACTGTTAGCTTTATTTTACCTTATTATCGCCATATTTTGAACCAGTACCCCATAGATTCCTATGTATAGCTGTAGGCAGTTTCCCAAAAAGGTAAAATCTCCTGCATCAATTTCATAAATTACCAACCAACGTCCCAGTCTTTTTCCCCCCTATCTGAATTCCAAATGGTTTGTTTGCATGATAATATTTCTTCCTAGGCGCATTGTCTCTGAAAGAGCTCAAACTTCCGTTCAAGAAGTACGATATGGTGTGTGAAACAGGGAGTGCCATTCCTAGAATTATTTCCAAGTCCAACGCTCTGGGAAATTCATTAACTGCCATTCCCACCATGACAGATGCCATTGAAATACCAGTCATCCATGAAACTGCCATTAAAATACCGGTTATCCATGAAACTCCCATGAAAACAAGTAGCATGCCGAGAGAGAATTTGGTGAAAAGTCATCATTCCGCTGGCCTAAGCAGCTCAACCAAATCTTTTCCAAACCTTCTGTCAAGCCCTTTCAAACCGACAGCAAATACCTTACTGTCGCCAAGTGTGGCTCCTCCAAAAGTGCATGTAGTCAAAATTATGGACGAAGTTACGAAGAAGTGTTTGAACGAACAACGAATTGTCTCCGACACGAATCTGCGACCTTTAGAACGATCCGAACGAAAAACCAACTTCGAAAATGTTCACCAAAGTCCTGCACCACAAATTGGGAATGTTCACCCAACTTCCACACCACATGTTGGAACTACCCACCAAACTTTCTCGCCCTATTATTTCTCAACGACTTGGAGTAGCAATGCAAATACAGGGTCATTACAAAACTCACCTCTTGGTCCAAACAACGTTCTACCATTCTTATCTTCTACCACTACTAGTCCAATGTACACTTCCTCTATCTACTCCTGGACTCGAACCAAACCCTGCATATCCACGGGCGCTCTGGCAACCACGAAAGGTTTTCATCTATGATATTTTTTTTTAATGTTTCAGCTTATTTGTTTAAATTGAAAGCTTAATGGTGATGGAATATGGCGGCTGCTGTTTGTGTTGTATGTTCCTTTTTGTTCTATGTAGCTTCAAATTAATTTCTTCATTACAGTGTAAGGTTGTCTGTCAAAAATTTGTGTTTACATTTAAGTAATCCTCAGAAGGACTTTTCTGTATAAATTTAAATTAGTAAGGATATTGTTAACTTACTCGGTGAATTATGTACACCAGTATGTCCAAATAACAAGTTTTGCAAAAATGGAAAATCCGGCCCGAAGGACCAAATTTTTTCCTACTATGTAGCAAAAGATCTCGTTTTAAACCTTTGTAGCTTGTTTTATGTTGAAATGTAATGAGTAGTTAGGATTTTAACTGTTGAATAACGCTCTTTTGAGTGAACGTACATAATTTATGTATCCATCAATTGTAAATTTTGTACCTTTATTCTTCAATGTAGTTCATGCTCGAATGGCTTCATCTACATATGTTATTCTCTCTTTTTTTCTCTAGATATGCTACACCAGATTATATTTACTTTTAATAGGATGTCCAATATCTTCATCTTTTGCTGGCTTTTCTTCTCAGTTCTTCTGTGTATCTATATTCTACCTAATGTACCCTACTTGATACTTTTATTGTATATCTCTGTTTATTTGTGTTTAAATCTTTTATTTTTATTGCTAATTTTTAGTTTGTTTTCATTCTATCTTGTAAATCACTTTAGTGTAGATAATTTAAGAAGTAAAGAAGTTGGGATTAGCAGGGTATTTGATAATTTTCAGCTGTGGGTACTGAAGATCCTTTCCTCCATTCGTAACTTTATCGAAATACTTGCCCCCTCACAAAACCTATACCAACTTCATCGCCACTGATTTGTGATACTATTCTTCACAGGATCTCCCCGGAAAGAAAAGGTCATCACCCTCACCGACTCTTGTTTCGATCCTGAACCCCCCAGAAGATTACCTATCTTTATAACGGTGAGTACCTTGGTACATATCTTTACAACGGCAACAGTGGGTGTCCAACAACGGAGGTCGTATCGTCCTGAAATGGAAGAGAGAAGGAGAAGAGGATAAGAGAAACCCAGCCGTTCCGAGAACCTTAGTTGTTCAGGATTAAGTCCGCCCCTGTGCGGGAATCTAACTCGCGACCTAGCGCTATCAAGGCAGCTACCTCCCAATCCAACTAGGCTGGCTTTATTTTGCCCACCTTTGTGGCCGAGTGGACACGAGCACTGACTCTCATCCTGGAGGTGCTTGGTTCGAATCCCGCCCAGGGCGGAAATTTTCTGACCGAACTTTTCCGTTCTTGGATAGGCATGGATGTAAAAGAATGTGCCTTGAAGTAATGCGAAAGCGGTTCCAAGGAACAATCGTCAAAAATAAATAAATAAATAAAAAGGCTGGCTTTATTATTTGCAGCCGTTACGTGACATCGCCGTGGTAAGTGGAGGAGTAGCCAGGTTCGAGTGTATAGTCCAGGCAGATCCCGCTCCCTCTGTCACCTGGTCCAAGGATGGCCAAGTTCTTCACCCCAGTCATCAGCATCAGATCGAGTTCAGGAATGGCGTATGCCGTCTGACCCTGCCCCATGCGTACCCATGTGAGTAGATGTATCTTTTGAGCTTGGAATCCATTGGTATTCTTGGGTGTGATTTTCTTAAGATGTTTGTAGCAACGTTGCCCTGTGTGGCATCTGAATAAGTGACCGTGCAATCATGTACTGATCAAGTCCCTCCGCCCTAAAAGTTTTCATATTTTTAACTACCTACAATATTATAGGTACCTGCCTCGGTGGCGTAGTGGTCAAGACTCTCGGCTGCTATACAGGAGGGCTTGGGTTCGATCCCAGCCGGAAGCATGGAATTATCGTCATTATTTGAGAAATTGATCACACAATCATGGAGCTCTAAGGGTTATGTGGTAAAGAAGACCTCTTTCGTTAACATCGCCTAACTACCTTCTACTCGAGTCTATTACTTATTATTATAACTTCTCTTGCTTCCAGTTGACGCGGGGACCTACTCCTGTTCTGCGGTCAATGCTGTGGGCACTGTGGAGACCTCTGCCTCACTTACCGTACCAGGTGAGAAGCGATCCTTCAATTTGTAACCTGGTCACCTGCTGTAACCAATTTGGTGATGGTAACCTGGTGTAACCGAATTGTTACCCGGTGTAACCACTTTGGTAATAGCTTCTCATGTCTTTATTGGTGATGGTAATGGCAATTCTTTGTAAACTTTATGGTGACCATAATCCTTCGACTTGTAAATCCCTTGGTCCATGGTGATGGTATAAAGTTTATTGGTGACGGTAGAAAGCTGCTGGCCATCTTTAATGGTGACATTGGAGGTGGTAACCTCTCCTATCTCTCAAGGGTTGGAGGAAGCATGAATCCTGGTGATGGGAAATTGCACTTTTTTAAAAACTTTTTTTTAATGGTTCTGGGAAATACTTTCTATGATCATTCCTAATAATGTGGAATTTCGTGAAAATCGGTGTTGAACTACATGTGTTCTGCTTTTGATGCCTGGACTTCATATGTACAAACTAAGGGAGCTGGTTGAATTCCATGCCAAACGGCAGGATGGCTTTTAGGTTTTTATCCCAAACAGTTCCAGTGGCTAAAATGTATTGTCTCCACCAATGTTCCATATATAAGTAGTTCGTACAAAGTATCTCCTCTAATTCCCTCCCTATTTGCGTGATACCGTATAACCCATGTAAATAGGGGAACATACATACATATTTTGTGTTGGGTTAATGTTGAATTTCACTTCCTCAAATTTTTCATCATTATGATGGTAGGGGAAAACTACCATAATGGTGACCAATGGGGGAAGCACTTCACTGCATCTTTACTGTTTTTGGTGCTGGGGCCTGTTTCATAAGGCAACTTCGCAATTTGCATTTCGTATCTCGTGATTGTGACGTAATTTTAGACTACAAGTACTAATTTTGCAATGTTTTCCTCTGATTACATGTCTGTTGCGAAGTGCGAACTTCCTTGTGGAACATCTCCCTAATTGTATATTTTATTGACTGCTTTTTTTCTGCTTAAGTTGGTGGGTTCTGCTATTTATTCTTCTGTACCTATTTATCATTTTCCTTCTTACTATCTTTTCATTGACCCTTGGTAGTTTAAAGTTCATTGGCCAAATCAATTTAGAGGCTTAGAGACCCTCTGAAATAAGTGTAGTCAGAAAATAAAAAAAAGGTAATGGCGATCTCCAAGCTGAAAAAAAGTGGACACAGGGAGGAATATACAACTCTTGATACAGCAAAAAATGTGTTTCATCGTCTTAAAATGAGATTTATAATTTTATCAGAGGAAGTAGCTATGAGTAAGAGCTAAATAAAAGAGAGGATTTTCGTGAAAACAGAATATTCGTTTCTTCTATGTTCCTAATAGAAGACAGATTGAACTGAAATATTTTTGATTTTCATTCCGGAATCCAGCTTGTGTTCTAACAAAAATAAAGTGATACTTGGGCGAAATTCAGCTACCAAGGGCTTAATATCATGTGCATCTATCAGTTATCATCCTTATCCTTCCACCTACCATCTTTTTCCCCAAAATAAATGTTTAATATTATATTTTTATTCATATTTACTACCTATGGTTTATTTTTGGTATCTCTTTTCTAATGCTCTTTTCTCTCCTTATATTCATCATTATCACTTTCTTTTCTCCTTTCTTTCTTTCTTTCTTTCTTTCTTCTTATGATATTTTTGGTCTCTAGTCAACTTTGTTTTTATGGAAAGCATTTTATTTTCTTTATATTTTACAATATAATTTTTACCTTATTTATTTAAGTAGGTAGCTGTTAAATACATTTGGGTCTATTGTTTTCAACCGAGGCAAGTGTGCATTCTGGTGGGTACAAACCACAATAGTGGAGGTATCTTTTTTGAGAGCCAAAAGCTCGAAACTGGATAAAAGCCGTTCTCAATTTGTCTAATTTGATGAGTTATTAAAATAGAATTCCGGAGAATTGTCTACATTATTTGATAAGTTATTAAAATGAGTAAGTTTTTTTGCTGATATTTTGGCAAAATCATATTATTCTTTTTTCTAAATCTTGGCAGATTTGAAACAGCCCAATAGTTTTGAACGTTTCCAATCAAATTGACACGTGCCAATACTTCGCTTTTTTTTGCGTCAAAATAGATTTCTTCTGCCACCAAAATGTCAGATGACCAATATCTCATCTGACCTTTTGGCAGTCGTTACTAATCGTTTATAAATAACCCGTGATGCAATTTCTCCCTTTTGTTAAATATTTTCTTATTTGTACCGATTGCAAAAAACGATATTTCATGCATAACTGCATTCAAAATACTCTGATTTCACCTTTTGTTTTTCGGCAACATAAACTACTGTGGTATCCACTCGATCACAGACAACAACAACAACAACAGCAAAATCTGTCTTCCTATTCCACGCAGGAAAATCTGAGTGTGTCGAAAACTCTACTCAAGGAAGACAAGAATGTAAACTTGAAAGTTGCCAACGAATTCATGCCGCTGAATATGCCCTATAGTATACAATCATCTGGTACTGAAACTCATAAGGAAACTGTCATTCCTATTCAGACTGATAATAAAACTTACATTGAGAATCAAAAGACCGAATCTACAACACAGGTTGTAAACAGTGACGAGGCTGCGAAGGAAGGCATAGAACATACAACCATCCCCAAGAAGTGTGCACTGGACTTCTTCAAGAATATTATCAAGGAAAATGAAAGCGAGCAGAACTTCTTGAAAGAAACAGAGAAGCAATTGCCTCCAAGCTTCCATACTGACAAGAAGAAGGAAATACATCATCATGTGGAGAAGACAGAGTCACTGCTAAGTAATCAGTATCAACCTGGACCTACATCCCCTGTGTTCCCTCACAGTGATGATCAGATCCCACCAGAGTTCGCCAGGAATATTCTAAACGAGCGAGTAGAAACGAAGAGCTTTGAGAAATCCTGGAAACCTGTATCCCCTGTGCCACAACCTTATAATGACACGCCCCTCTATTTGGAACCTGGCCCTCCTCCTGAGATATGCTACGTCCCCAAAGTTGCGCCTAAAACCAAAGAGAACTTTACAGAAAGGATTAAGAAGATGGAAGAATCACATAGAGAACTGTTAACTGCTGAAGTACCTCAAGGTGGAATCAAGATTTTCCCCAAACAGCAGGGAGAACCGGTGTACAAGGCACCAGAACCCGCCAGACCACCACCATTCAAACCTGCATATGATCATAAACCCGTTGTGGAGGAACGATGTATTAAAACCCAAGTGGAGTCTTCAGGACAAAGTGACTATACATTCGGTAGAAAAGTTATCTCTCCTCCTACCAATGGTCCTGTACTGAGACCACAAGCAGACATCCATGTGAGACCTACAAGTCCCAGACCCTCTGCTGAAGGTGTATCCATGGAGAAGCTTTGGACGACGAAACTTCACAAGGAAAGTGAGATCACGCGCCCTGCATCCCCTCTCGCTAGACCTCCATCTCCTAAGCACAACATCATCAATGAAACCCGCGAGACTTCCCATACAGAAATCAAAAGATGTATTTCTCCGAGACCATCGGCGGAGGGGGTGAAAATGGACAAAATGTGGGCACATCCGGCAACCAATCACACGCCTCATCCTACATCCCTCATGCCGGCAATACCTGTTCCTGTAAAGAAAGATGATGAGGATGAAGAAGCTAAACGACTTGCCTGGTCCAGGAAATATCTGACGGAGGACGAGGTCACAACTAGAACTGTCAAGAAAACTGTTATTGAATCTCCACCTCCTGTGTATAACCCTCCTACACCTGCCCCTGCACCTGTCTATCGTCCTCCTGCTCCTGCTCCCGCCCCTGCGTATCATCCTCCTGCCCCTGTCTACAATCCTCCAGTTGCCAAACAACCCCCACCCCCTACTCCTAAACCTGCCTATGTGGCTACTCCACCTCCTCCCTATAAAGCGCCAGTTCATCATGTTTCCCCACCCCACCAACAACTCAAACAGCAATCTTCCTTCGATCAAACTTCCTCTTACAAGCAATCCTCCTTCCAAAGCAATCAGAAGGCAAGCCCTCCATGGGTGAAAAGTGAACCCTCTCAGAACGTTGTCACTCCTCCATGGGTGAAACCATCCCCTCCTTCTACTCCCTCCCACTCGACTATCAATAAAACCTTCTCCTCCTCCGAAGATCGCTCCTACAGTTCTTCCACTCAGCAGAAACCCATCCAGTTCAAACCCAACACCTACACCCCACCGTACCAACCAAAACCTGTGGCAAATCAATATTACAAGACGGAAAGTCAAGAGAATGAGACCAAACAATTCAGAGCCCCCAACTACAGTCCTTATTCTAGTCAGAACTCAAACCAGTCCAACTCTAGTGTGGTACAGCAAAGCTTTTCATCTCAAACAGTCAGAGAGTCCTATCAATCAGGTGGTAATCAGTTCTCAAGCTCTCAACAGCAACCCGTTTCCTTCTCTGAATCAGCAGTTGTCGAGGAGCATCACTTGAAACCTTCTCTCGCTAAGAAGGTGTGGCCTCTTGTACAGAACTCCTCGTCCAGTTATACCCCTGTGGTCCCTAGCTTTTCCTCAGAGCCCGTCACTGAAAGCTCTTACTCGTACGAAGTGGCCAAAACAGACAATGGATATGTAGAGAAAGAAATCAAAACACAGAGAACAGTACAACGGGAAGAGAAACAATTCTCTTATCCTCCCCCTGCCCGATCCTCTCTCCAATCCAAGATAGCCGCCTTTGAAGAGAAAAACTACCAGAGTGATTACGACTCCAAGTTTGACAGCAGTGACTCTGAAATCCGCAGAACTGGCAGCTTGAAGAGACCGGAGCGTCCTTCCTCTGCTGCTGGCTATGGCACGTTGCCCAAGACATTCGGCAGGTCCAATTCGTTCAGCAAAGTTGACTATCAAAGCTCTCACACGCAGAGATTCAACCAGGATACATCGGATGTTATTCCTGGACTCAAGCCTGGCTCTCCACCTCAGATCTTGCACGCCTCTCAGTTCTACTCACATCAGGAACCCAAGGTGAAGAGGAAGGGTTACACCCAGGGTGATGACCTTTTCTTTCCGGGGAGATCCTGTGAAGAATAGTATCACAAATCAGTGGCGATGAAGTTGGTATAGGTTTTGTGAGGGGGCAAGTATTTCGATAAAGTTACGAATGGAGGAAAGGATCTTCAGTACCCACAGCTGAAAATTATCAAATACCCTGCTAATCCCAACTTCTTTACTTCTTAAATTATCTACACTAAAGTGATTTACAAGATAGAATGAAAACAAACTAAAAATTAGCAATAAAAATAAAAGATTTAAACACAAATAAACAGAGATATACAATAAAAGTATCAAGTAGGGTACATTAGGTAGAATATAGATACACAGAAGAACTGAGAAGAAAAGCCAGCAAAAGATGAAGATATTGGACATCCTATTAAAAGTAAATATAATCTGGTGTAGCATATCTAGAGAAAAAAAGAGAGAATAACATATGTAGATGAAGCCATTCGAGCATGAACTACATTGAAGAATAAAGGTACAAAATTTACAATTGATGGATACATAAATTATGTACGTTCACTCAAAAGAGCGTTATTCAACAGTTAAAATCCTAACTACTCATTACATTTCAACATAAAACAAGCTACAAAGGTTTAAAACGAGATCTTTTGCTACATAGTAGGAAAAAATTTGGTCCTTCGGGCCGGATTTTCCATTTTTGCAAAACTTGTTATTTGGACATACTGGTGTACATAATTCACCGAGTAAGTTAACAATATCCTTACTAATTTAAATTTATACAGAAAAGTCCTTCTGAGGATTACTTAAATGTAAACACAAATTTTTGACAGACAACCTTACACTGTAATGAAGAAATTAATTTGAAGCTACATAGAACAAAAAGGAACATACAACACAAACAGCAGCCGCCATATTCCATCACCATTAAGCTTTCAATTTAAACAAATAAGCTGAAACATTAAAAAAAAATATCATAGATGAAAACCTTTCGTGGTTGCCAGAGCGCCCGTGGATATGCAGGGTTTGGTTCGAGTCCAGGAGTAGATAGAGGAAGTGTACATTGGACTAGTAGTGGTAGAAGATAAGAATGGTAGAACGTTGTTTGGACCAAGAGGTGAGTTTTGTAATGACCCTGTATTTGCATTGCTACTCCAAGTCGTTGAGAAATAATAGGGCGAGAAAGTTTGGTGGGTAGTTCCAACATGTGGTGTGGAAGTTGGGTGAACATTCCCAATTTGTGGTGCAGGACTTTGGTGAACATTTTCGAAGTTGGTTTTTCGTTCGGATCGTTCTAAAGGTCGCAGATTCGTGTCGGAGACAATTCGTTGTTCGTTCAAACACTTCTTCGTAACTTCGTCCATAATTTTGACTACATGCACTTTTGGAGGAGCCACACTTGGCGACAGTAAGGTATTTGCTGTCGGTTTGAAAGGACTTGACAGAAGGTTTGGAAAAGATTTGGTTGAGCTGCTTAGGCCAGCGGAATGATGACTTTTCACCAATTTTTCTCTCGGCATGCTACTTGTTTTCATGGGAGTTTCATGGATAACCGGTATTTTAATGGCAGTTTCATGGATGACTGGTATTTCAATGGCATCTGTCATGCTGGGAATGGCAGTTAATGAATTTCCTGGAGCGTTGGAATTGGAAATAATTCTAGGAATGGCACTCCCTGTTTCACACACCATATCGTACTTCTTGAACGGAAGTTTGAGCTCTTTCAGATACAATGCGCCTAGGAAGAAATATTATCATGCAAACAAACCATTTGGAATTCAGATAGGGGGGAAAAAGACTGGGACGTTGGTTGGTAATTTATGAAATTGATGCAGGAGATTTTACCTTTTTGGGAAACTGCCTACAGCTATACATAGGAATATATTGGGGTACTGGTTCAAAATATGGTAAAATAAAGGTTCAAAATATGGCGATAATAAGGTAAAATAAAGGTAACAGTGATATAATGTTTAAAGAGGACCAAGGTAGAGTCCCTTTACCCCAGATATAAGGTACACTATTATTGTGGTCAAATTCTTAAATTGTAAAGGGGAAGAGTACACACCTTCACAGAGGGATTTAAACCCACGATCTTTCGATTACCAGGTTACCACTAATCTAGTAGAACTAGTAATAGCCTTTATTTGTACACTAATGAAAATAATACATGAAATTAGATTTTTAAACAGTACAAGAGTACAAAAGCAGCTAACTAGTATGTGTAAAGGGGAAGAGTACACACCTTCACAGAGGGATTTAAACCCACGATCTTTCGATTACCAGGTTACCACTAATCTAGTAGAACTAGGAATAGCCTTTATTTGTACGCTTAATGAAAATAATACATGAAATTAGATTTTTAAACAGTACATGAGTACAAAAGCAGCTAACTAGTATCCAAGGCCTGACCGCTGTTCTATCAAGGCATCTTCACTTACCGAAATTTTCAGGTTTGAAGTTCTGACTGGCGGGGATTCCGTTAGTAAGTTGATGTTGGGCAGAGTTGAAGTACTGCTCACTACTGCTGCTGGTGCTGTGATAGGATTGGCTCACTTGTTGAGCCGATGATACGCTTGAAACTGTGGCGAAGAGGAATATTTCATTGGCCATTATTGGTTAGGTTATATTAGACTGTCAGATCTACATGGTATGACAAAGGCAAGACTGGGAAAGTCTTATGGTTCGATAATTCCTATACCTAAAAGTACAGAATATGAATTTATAATTTATACCCAATCCGTAGTTGAAATATTTTCTTATTATGTACATAAATGGATTCAATAAATCCTTTCATTTTTGGATAAGCAAGGCGCAATTTATTAAAACTATTATTAGCTCAAAAGGCGATTTTATAAGCAAGCTTTTGCTGGCGATTTCAACTCACTCAAGCTGCCACTTTTCGAAGCCCAGTCTTTATTTACATGTCGTCAATCCTATCGGACTTTCGGGCAGAGTTGAAGTACTGCTCACTACTGCTGCTGGTGCTGTGATAGGATTGGCTCACTTGTTGAGCCGATGATACGCTTGAAACTGTAGCGAAGAGGAATATTTCATTGGCCATTATTGGTTAGGTTTATATTACACATCCCCACCCATTTATGACGAACACATAATGTACTGTCAGATCTACATGGTATAACAAAGGCAAGACTGGCAAAGTCTTATGGTTCGATAATTCCTATAGGTACCTGAAAGTACAGAATATGAATTTATAATTTATACCCAATCCGTACTTGAAATGTTTTCTTATTATGTACATAAATGGATTCAATAAATCCTTTCATATTTGGATAAGCAAGGCGCAATTTATTAAAACTATTATTAGCTCAAAAGGCGATTTTATAAGCAAGCTATTGCTGGCGATTTCAACTCACTCAAGCTGCCACTTTTCGAAGCCGAGTCTTTATTTACATGTCGTCAATCCTATCGGACTTTTACCAACTTCATCGCCACTGATTTGTGATACTATTCTTCACAGGATCTCCCCGGAAAGAAAAGGTCATCACCCTCACCGACTCTTGTTTCGATCCTGAACCCCCCAGAAGATTACCTATCTTTATAACGGTGAGTACCTTGGTACATATCTTTACAACGGCAACAGTGGGTGTCCAACAACGGAGGTCGTATCGTCCTGAAATGGAAGAGAGAAGGAGAAGAGGATAAGAGAAACCCAGCCGTTCCGAGAACCTTAGTTGTTCAGGATTAAGTCCGCCCCTGTGCGGGAATCTAACTCGCGACCTAGCGCTATCAAGGCAGCTACCTCCCAATCCAACTAGGCTGGCTTTATTTTGCCCACCTTTGTGGCCGAGTGGACACGAGCACTGACTCTCATCCTGGAGGTGCTTGGTTCGAATCCCGCCCAGGGCGGAAATTTTCTGACCGAACTTTTCCGTTCTTGGATAGGCATGGATGTAAAAGAATGTGCCTTGAAGTAATGCGAAAGCGGTTCCAAGGAACAATCGTCAAAAATAAATAAATAAATAAAAAGGCTGGCTTTATTATTTGCAGCCGTTACGTGACATCGCCGTGGTAAGTGGAGGAGTAGCCAGGTTCGAGTGTATAGTCCAGGCAGATCCCGCTCCCTCTGTCACCTGGTCCAAGGATGGCCAAGTTCTTCACCCCAGTCATCAGCATCAGATCGAGTTCAGGAATGGCGTATGCCGTCTGACCCTGCCCCATGCGTACCCATGTGAGTAGATGTATCTTTTGAGCTTGGAATCCATTGGTATTCTTGGGTGTGATTTTCTTAAGATGTTTGTAGCAACGTTGCCCTGTGTGGCATCTGAATAAGTGACCGTGCAATCATGTACTGATCAAGTCCCTCCGCCCTAAAAGTTTTCATATTTTTAACTACCTACAATATTATAGGTACCTGCCTCGGTGGCGTAGTGGTCAAGACTCTCGGCTGCTATACAGGAGGGCTTGGGTTCGATCCCAGCCGGAAGCATGGAATTATCGTCATTATTTGAGAAATTGATCACACAATCATGGAGCTCTAAGGGTTATGTGGTAAAGAAGACCTCCGTCGTTAACATCGCCTAATTATTTTCCCAGCCGGAAGCATGGAATTATCGTCATTATTTGAGAAATTGATCACACAATCATGGAGCTCTAAGGGTTATGTGGTAAAGAAGACCTCTTTCGTTAACATCGCCTAACTACCTTCTACTCGAGTCTATTACTTATTATTATAACTTCTCTTGCTTCCAGTTGACGCGGGGACCTACTCCTGTTCTGCGGTCAATGCTGTGGGCACTGTGGAGACCTCTGCCTCACTTACCGTACCAGGTGAGAAGCGATCCTTCAATTTGTAACCTGGTCACCTGGTGTAACCAATTTGGTGATGGTAACCTGGTGTAACCAAATTGTTACCCGGTGTAACCACTTTGGCTTCTCATGTCTTTATTGGTGATGGTAATGGCAATTCTTTGTAACTTTATGGTGACCATAATCCTTCGACTTGTAAATCCCTTGGTCCATGGTGATGGTATAAAGTTTATTCGTGACGGTAGAAAGCTGCTGGCCATCTTTAATGGTGACATTGGAGGTGGTAATCTCTCCTATCTGCCTATCTCTCAAGGGTTGGAGGAAGCATGAATTCTGGTGATGGGAAATTGCACTTTTTTAAAAACCTTTTTTAATGGTTGTGGGAAATACTTTCTATGATCATTCCTAATAATGTGGAATTTCGTGAAAATCGGTATTGGACTACATGTGTTCTGCTTTTGATGCCTGGACTTCATATGTACAAACTAAGGGAGCTGGTTGAATTCCCAGCCAAACGGCAGGATGGTTTTTAAGTCTTTATCCCAAACAGTTCCAGTGGCTAAAATTTATTGTCTCCACCAATGTTCCACATACAAAAAGTTCGTACAAAGTATCTCCTCTAATTCCCTCCCTATTTGCGTGAGTCATACCGTATAATCCATGTAAATAGGGGAACATACATATTTTGTGTTGGGTTAATGTTGAATTTCACTTCCTCACATTTTTCATCATTATGACGGTAGGGGAAAACTACCATAATGGTGACCAATGGGGGAAGCACTTCACTGCATCTTTACTGTTTTTGGTGCCGGGGCCTGTTTCATAAGGCAACTTCGCAATTTGCATTTCGTATCTCGTGATTGTGACGTAATTTTAGACTACAAGTACTAATTTTGCAATGTGTTCCTCTGATTACATCACGTCTGTTGCGAAGTGCGAACTTCCTTATGGAACATCTCCCTAATTGTATATTTTATTGACTGCTTTTTTTTCTGCTTAAGTTGGTGGGTTCTGCTATTAATTCTTCTGTACCTATTTATCATTTTCCTTCTTACTATCTTTTCATTGACCCTTGGTAGTTTAAATTTCATTGGCCAAATCAATTTAGAGGCTTAGGGACCTTCTGAAATTAGTCTAGTCAGAAAAGAAAAAAAGTAATGCCGATCTCCAAGCTGAAAAAAGTGGACATACAAAGGAATATACAACTCTTGATACAGCAAAAAATGTGTTTCATCGTCTTAAAATGAGATTTATAATTTCATCATAGGAAGTAGGTAAGTAAGAGCTAAATAAAAGAGAGGATTTTCGTGAAAACAGAATATTCGTTTCTTCTATGTTCCTAATAGAAGACAGATTGAACTGAAATATTTTTGATTTTCATTCCGGAATCCAGCTTGTGTTCTAAAAAAAAGTTATACTGGGGCGAAATTCAGCTACCAAGGGCTTTAATATCATGTGCATCTATCAATTATCATCCTTATCCTTCCACCTACCATCTTTTTCCCCACAATAAATGTTTAATATTATATTTTTATTCATATTTACTTATGATTTATTTTTGGAATCTCTTTTCTGATCCTCTTTTCTCTCCTTATATTTATCATCACTTCTTTCTCTCCTTTCTTTCTTCTTATGATATTTTTGGTCTCTAGTCAACTTTGTTTTTATGGAAAGCATTTTATTTTCTTTATATTTTAAAATATAATTTTTACCTTATTTAAGTAGCTGTTAAATACATTTGGGTCTACTATTTTCAACCGAGGCAACTGTGCATTCTGGTGGGTACAAACCACAAAAGTGGAGGTATCTTTTTTGAAAGCCAAAAGCTCAAAACTGGATAAAAGCCGTCCTCAATCTGTCTAATTTGATGAGTTATTAAAATAGAATTGTCTACATAATTTAATAAGTTATTAAAATGAGTATTTTTTTTTTTTTTTTGCTGATATTTTGGCAAAATCATATTATTCTTTTTTCTAAATCTTGGCAGATTTGAAACAGCCCAATAGTTTTGAACGTTTCCAATCAAATTGACACGTGCCAATACTTCGCTTTTTTTTGCGTCAAAATAGATTTCTTTATATTTTACAATATAATTTTTACCTTATTTATTTAAGTAGGTAGCTGTTAAATACATTTGGGTCTATTGTTTTCAACCGAGGCAAGTGTGCATTCTGGTGGGTACAAACCACAATAGTGGAGGTATCTTTTTTGAGAGCCAAAAGCTCGAAACTGGATAAAAGCCGTTCTCAATTTGTCTAATTTGATGAGTTATTAAAATAGAATTCCGGAGAATTGTCTACATTATTTGATAAGTTATTAAAATGAGTAAGTTTTTTTGCTGATATTTTGGCAAAATCATATTATTCTTTTTTCTAAATCTTGGCAGATTTGAATCAGCCCAATAGTTTTGAACGTTTCCAATCAAATTGACACGTGCCAATACTTCGCTTTTTTTGCGTCAAAATAGTTTTCTTCTGCCACCAAAATGTCAGATGACCAATATCTCATCTGACCTTTTGGCAGTCGTTACTAATCGTTTATAAATAACCCGTGATGCAATTTCTCCCTTTTGTTAAATATTTTCTTATTTGTACCGATTGCAAAAAACGATATTTCATGCATAACTGCATTCAAAATACTCTGATTTCACCTTTTGTTTTTCGGCAACATAAACTACTGTGGTATCCACTCGATCACAGCACAGATTTTGCTGGTAGTTTTGTTAGGTTTTTGCGGTTCTAGATCCTCCATTTCAAACTTGACAGGTATTTTCTTATTTGTACCGATTGCAAAAAACGATATTTCATGCATAACTGCATTCAAAATACTCTGATTTCACCTTTTGTTTTTCGGCTACATAAACTACTGTGGTATCCACTCGATCACAGCACAGATTTTGCTGGTAGTTTTGTTAGGTTTTTACGGTTCTAGATCCTCCATTTCAAACTTGACAGAATATTGAAACAGCTTGACGATTTTATTTCGTCTTCATTTTCAGCTTAGACAGATACTATCACTAAACTTCTAGTCTGGAACTGAAAGTCCTGGGTTCATATCCCACCAGAATGAATACTTTTGTCTTAATGTTTGGAAATCTAACACTCACAGGGTATTGGGGTGCTGATGTTCACAACTTATGTTTTAATTAACTGCAGATATAATATTTACTTTTTTTAAGGTGTTTGTAGCAACGTTGCCCTGTGTGGCATCTGAATAAGTGACCGTGCAATCCTGTACTGATCAAGTCCCTCCGCCCTAAAAGTCTTCATCTTTTTAACTACCTACAATATTATAGGTACCTGCCTCGGTGGCGTAGTGGTCAAGAGTCTCGGCTGCTATACAGGAGGGCTTGGGTTCGATCCCTGGATGCATAAGGAGTAAGAATAACTAAAAATTTCACGATTCTAAGCAATGTACAGACAAATCTACAATTTTATTTATATAGATTACTTGGGATTTTTTTATTGCATGTTTCATTTTTTATTGGTGGAGGTACAGATTGCATTTTCCATAGATTTTTCTTTTCCAGGCTAAGATACGTAATAAGTCCCATACTTCCATATCTTGACAGTAAGTAAACATCGAAAAATGCATTTAAGTCATTTACAATGTCAAACTAACCAGTCTAGTTAGCTTGGTTGGTAGCGCCTCTTGTTAGCGCCAGGTCGCGGGTTCGATTCCTGGTCGGGGCGAACTTTATCCTAAACAGATAAGGTTTATTCTCGGAACGGCTGTGGCTTTCTTCTATCGTCTACCCTGTCTTCCTCCCTTGGATTTCAGGAAGATAAGAAGTAAGTAGATCTAGGTACCTACGTACTAGACAGAATATAGACTGTAGATACAGTTCCCTCTATCAAAGCACACGTGTAGCGTATGGTATCATCGGTAAGATTCACGGCGCTTTGAATAAATGGTGTCGGAATATCTTGGGTACTAATCTCATTGGATTAAGTAAAACATCAAAACTGTGGTCTCAACTATCTGTAGGTACACTTTTACACAGAAAAAGGCTATCATCACGACATGATTCTATTCTGCAAAAGAACACTGTTCTAGTTCTAGGCATTCTAGGGCATTTACCATCAACCAGCTGATAATGATCAGAGAAGTATTATGATGGAAATCAATAAACATTTTTTGGAAGGTTCTTCAATTTTTGGCCTATTAAAATTCACAATTGTGGACCATAATGACCGGCGCAGCGTATGTGCGAAATATTTTTATTGCCTACTTTTTATTATCGAAATTTTGTTCATTATGCGAAGGGGCTAATAAAAATATTTTTGGAGTTTTCAATTGAGTTGTTTGTTGGCTCGATGCTCTGACTTTTGGTTATATAATAATTGACCTATTAAAAAATTGTTCAGTTGAAGAAAATCGAGATGAATGGACCCAAGAGCAGTGATATTCACGGGGGTCATTATACCCTCAAAAGCAATGTGATAACTGAATTATTTTGCTCAGGGCTCCTTCATTGTCCATTAACTGTAGCGAAAATTCAGCCAAAAAGATATAGTCTACGAGTAAGTACCATTTGACTGAGATGACCAAATAACCAAAAGGTAATGTGATAACTGAATTATTTTGCTCAGGGCTCCTTCATTGTCCATTAATTGTAGCGAAAATTCAGCCAAAAAGATATAGTCTACGAGAAAGTACCATTTGACTGAGATGACCAAATAACCAAAAGGTTGGAGCCGCCCTACGTCGCGTTTCTGGTGATCCTCGCTCGTGAAAATTTCTCTGGCCATCCAAAGGGGTAGTTGCTCGAGCATTATGAGCACGTTGTGTTATCCTCTGTAAAGATGTTAAGTAGATAAAGTATTTTATCAATAAACATTCTAGATAAAACTAAAACATTAATGTAAGAAAAGGCCATAAGCCAAACTTAATATTCCTCAACCACCAATGTTTCAACCAATGAACATAATGTTCACATTCATTCAAGGCCGTATTCAGCGGGGTCCATCCGGGGCCAAGCTCCTCAAGGGGGCCAAAATCAGCTTCCCCCCCCCTTTGTATAAATTGTGTTGGGATGAGGGCCCCAACGTCGCGTTTCTGGTGATCCTCGCTCGTGAAAATTTCTCTGGCCATCCAAAGGGGTAGTTGCTCGAGCATTATGAGCACGTTGTGTTGTCCTCTGTAAAGATGTTAGATAAAGTATTTTATCAGTAAAAATTCTAGATAAAACTAAAACATTAATGTAAGATAAGGCCATAAGCCAAACTTAATATTCCTCAACCACCATGTTTCTAATATAATGAACATAATGTTCATATTCATTCAAGGCCGTATTCAGCGGGGTCCATCCGGGGCCAAGCTCCTCAAGGGGGCCAAAATCAGCTTCCCCCCCTTTGTATAAATTGTGTTGTTGGAGCCCCCCGGGGCCCGGTTATGACCGGCCCTGTATTTCACCGCTCAATGTTCATTATCCTCGCCTACATATCTGCATTCCAAATCTTGGGGGTTTCTTCTCGAATTTGTTGTTTGTGATTTTTTGGCCCCGCGCCCTTTGGTGAGCGCCCAAAATATCAAACAACATCATGGTGCGAGTTTCGGCCTCCGACTGTCTCAGGCTTTTTGTTAATTTATTTGATTCCCCCCTCCCCTGTCTTACTCATGTCCGTTTAATGATCAAATTGGAGATGACGTCACTGCAAGGGTTCGTATGGAACGATAAATTGATCAATGAACGATAAACGTTCGAATAGATTATTGTCCGGAAATTTGATTGAACCTCCGCCCCGGCGGCGGTCTGAGAACCTCATTCAGACCAAAACGATGAGGAGAAAGAGAGAGCCCGAAAATTAATCAAATTGAACCCCCACCCCGGCAGTCTCAGAACCCTATTCAGACCAAAATTGAGATGGAGAGAGAAGATTGAGAGAGGAGGGATTAGATAGGA
>NW_007381828.1:10649-10998 GCF_000475195.1 Diaphorina citri | reverse complement strand
TTTACTTTCCTTATCCTATAGACCTATAGGAGGGAAAGTAATGTAATCGGGTCAAATTTTTGATGGTCAGATTTTAGTGCCAAAACACGTTTTGAGGTCCTTAGAGCCTAAATCCAAAGTTTCAGCCCTTGGTCCGTGTGTGTGTCTGTCTGTAAACAAAATATCTCGAGAACGTTAAGAGCTAGAGCTGCTAGAGACTTGAAATTTGGTATGTATCTTTCAAATGTGACAAGGATGCGACACGAAACTTTTGGTTAAGACCAGTGCAACGCTTGGCGGCATTTTACCGCTTTTTGGCGGTTTTCGGTGTAATTTAACAATATCTCGGGAATGGTATAAGCTAAAGACT
>NW_007381828.1:0-10624 GCF_000475195.1 Diaphorina citri | reverse complement strand
GCGAGAAAGGAGGAAGAAGGAAAGGAAGGAGGGAGGGAAAAGGGGAAAATTATTACCTTATTTTTATACCTTTCATGAGCTTTTGAGCTTTTTTTTCACCGCAGGCAAACTTTCTAATTTCTGAGATGAGCTTTAAAAACCAGGACAAAAATTGTCCGATTAAAGGGAAAACAGTGAGAGGAGAGAGGAAGAGAGGAAGGAGAGAGAGAGAGAGAGAGAGAGAGAGATTTTGAGAGAGAGAGAGGATCCTATACTGACTAAACGGTTAGACTTGGTTAGAGCTTATTTGTAAATGAAACAACAGAACACTCAAATAAGCACCATTCAATAGGACAAGGAAAGTCGTGTGATGTAGATGTAAACACCAGATTTTTGTATACCTATACCTTTATTAATTATAAGTAGTATTATAACCTTATATTATGAACTTTGTAACAATTCATTCTCTCAGCTGACCTAGTTTTCGCTACAAGTTGTCGCTGTTGTAGTTATTGTTGTTGCTGTTTCTGTTGTTGTTGTTGTTGTTCTTGTAGAATGTAGAAGGTAGAAGCAGGTAAAACGTCATTTGCCTTAATGACAAAAGTATTTTATTCGAATTATACATGCACGAATGAAATGCGAGTTTAACATGAGTTTAACAATCTTAATACTCCTGGGTTTACAGTCTTTTTTTTTTAAATTCTAGTTACAAATTTCTAGTTCTAGTTTTTTTTTTCCTTTTTTTTTTCGTTATTATATTTGCAATGCAACGGTAGGTATCCATTTTAGGCTAAAAACAGCTTGGAGCGGAGATCCTAGCGCATAGAGCATCGAGCATGTATAGGGAAGTGACAATAGTGTAAATCCACGAACTCAAACCGTATAGGGCTCAGAGCAAAATGCTCTATGCTTTTTGCTCTCTGACAGAGAAGCAATAGGATAAACGCTAAACCAGATAGGTAGATGAATCGTTGTACAGAATTTTAAAATTTAGGTAGAAAAAATGTTCATGGTAAATTTTCAAATTTTATACTGTTACTCCCACTCCTTTGCTTTTTGCCTTTGTTACGTTAAATCTGATTAACTTTGTGAGGTACTATATTTTTGCTGTCAAAGCTCCAAGCTAATCTTCAAAGTATAAAAAGACCAAGCATTAGAAGGAAAGAACAAGACGAGGACGAAAAAAAGGAGTAGAAAAAAAGAAGAAGAAGGAGGAGGAGGAGGAAAAGAAGAAGAAGAAGAAGAAGAAGAAGAAGAAGAAGAAGAAGGAGAAGAAGAAGAAGAAGAAGAAGAAGAGGAAGAAGAAGAAGAAGAAGAAGAAGAAGAAGAAGAAGAAGAAGAAGACGAAGAAGAAAGAGGATGAGGAGAAAAGTACCTATCTCGTTAGAAGGTATTCATTTTTTCTCTCTTTCAAGGCACAAGCCCCCCACGTAAAACCCTAACTTGCTGAATATTGGATAGAAAATGGAAAGAAAGTGAAAGAACCAAGAGGGAAGGAGAGCATAGTAAAAAATTTACAAGTGGATATCGCCAATGTGTGTGTGTGTGGAAAAGAAAGTAAACGAAAAATTTCGAAACTAGGGAAAAAAATAAAGAATAAATAAACAAGGAAGAAGAAGAAGAAGAAGAAGAAGAAGAAGAAGAAGAAGAAGAAGAAGAAGAAGAAGAAGAAGAAGAAGAAGAAGATGAAGAAAGAAGAAATAAATTTATTTGGACTTGAAAAGGAAAAAAAGCAAAAACCAAAGGGAAAATGAAGAGGAGATGGTGAAAAAAAGATGAAAATTTGTCAGGGAGAGAGACGAACAAGGAAGAGGAGGAGAAGAAGGAAAAGAGGAAGGAGAAGGAGAAGAAGAGGAGGAGGAGGAGGAGGAGGAGGAGGAAGAGAAGGAAAAGGACTTTTCACGCATTGGAACATGCACGGTTGAAGTGCATGCATTTTTAATGAATGGGGGATACACACACATACCGACACACTACATTATACAACAACTTCTTCATATGAAGACAACCTAGCTTTATAGCAGGAACCACTTTGCTCTAGATTATTTATAGTCCAGTTTTGTCCTCAGGGGGATAGTGGGTCGAATTTAGGGGGAAAAAGAAGAAGAAGTAGACGAAGAAGAAGAAGAGTACATTATACAACAACTTCTTCATATGAAGACAACCTAGCTTTATAGCAGGAACCACTTTGCTCTAGATTATTTATAGTCCAGTTTTGCCCTCGGGGGGGATAGTGGGTCGAATTTAGGGGGAAAAAGAAGAACTTTGCTCTAGATTATTTATAGTCCAGTTTTGCCCTCGGGGGGGATAGTGGGTCGAATTTAGGGGGAAAAAGAAGAAGAAGAAGAAGAGGAAGAAGAAGAAGAAGAAGAAGAAGAAGAAGAAGAAGAAAAGTAAGAGAAAACAAAAGACAAGTTTCCTGCCAAAAGTCCTTTCTCCAAGTTATGAAATAGGTAACTACAAAACTTATTACCTTTATATGATTCAATGGATACACGTTCCGGTTTTGATCAAGAAGAGGAAGAAGAAGAAGAAGAAGAAAAGAAAAGTAAGAGAAAACAAAAGACAAGCTTCCTGCCAAAAGTCCTTTCTCCATTCTTTCCCCTGTCCTGTAGGCAGTGTAGGCGCAATCATTTATTTATAGCACATTGCATACACAAAATAAATACCAGGCATTCATACAAATTATGGGTCCACTGAAATGTACCTAGACCAGATAGGTCGGTAGGTACCTTATGATTAAAAGAAGAAAACGGGTTTCAAGGTCCATAGGGCGACAAAGGTGAAGTAAATTGATTGAACACAATGCATTTGAAGCAAATTGATTGAACATAATGCCACTATCAATCAATTATTTCCATTGAGAAATCACATTGAATTATTTCCAATTTATCAAATTTGTTCCATCGAGGGTCAAAGTGGCCATTGTTCACTGGTCCAAGAAACAAGATGACCCAAATGGGAAAATGATAAATGGGTCCCGGGACTTCCAGGAGGAGGAGGAGGAGGAGAAAGTGGAGATGGAGAAGGAGGAAGAAAGAAAGAGATGGAGAAGGAGGAAGAAAGAAAGAGATAAAAAAAGATGAAAAAGAAGGAAGAGGAGGAGAAGAAGGAGATAAAGAGATGAAGGAGAAGAAGAAGAAGGAGATAAAGAGGAAAAGGTGTAGTAGAAGTAGGAGGAGGAAAAGGGGATTAAAAGAAGAAGAAAGAGGAGGAGAAGAAGAAAAAGGTGGGGGGGAGGAATTGGAGGAGACGTAGTGATAGATGACATTGTGAAAGTGGAAACTCAGCATCTAGGGCCCCTAGTCAAGGAAGTAAAAGTATAGACTAAAAATCGGGATAAAAAGTTTCCAACCTTCCGGCAAATGTTGTAAATGAATTGACAAAAGTTTGGCTGTTGTCTTGAACTTTTGCACTTTGCCCTTTTCGAGAGAAAAAGTTGAGGAAAAACGTAAACTCGTAAAAAGGCAAGTTAAAAGATTGCGAAAAAAAGCAGCGGAAAGATTGTTGCTTACAGTGAAGAACTAAACCAAAAGATTACTTCCTTAAGTTCTTTCTAGACCAGGGGTTTCCAACTAGCGGCCCGCGGGCCACATGCGGTACTTAGGCAAAAATGGGCATTGAACCTGGCTCTGCCGACCAGTGTAGTTATCATTGAGTCCTGGAAACTGACCCCCTTTAGTGTTCAGCTACAATTAGGAGAGTACTTTTTGAAAAGTTTCGCTTGCGGCGCTCAAAATTCGATCGGACTCCATTTTTGAAAAGTGGGGGGGGGGGGGGGCTCCCCTATGTTGCCCGCTTTAAATAAAATTTAGCAGACATGTTTACTTGATTACATTGTTTACCATACAGAGGATTTGTAAATGCAATTTCTTTGTGTTATGTCACAACTTTGGTGCTCACTGCAGCATTGTAGGATTTTTCCCAATAAGTATCTCAATAATCCTAACAACCAATGTTTACCTACCATGCTGGCACCGGTCGCTATGCGCATTTACATGTCATAGCTACTCATTTTCCTCACGAGGCTGAGTGGGCCCCGCAACAGCCAGTCACGGGATCAATCATTTGCATGATACAAATTTCTTGACCCCGCCGGGAATCGAACCCGGGTCTCCCGCGTGCAAGGCGAGTGCAGTGACCACTACGCCATGGGAGATGACTTCAAGTTATACGAGAGTACCTAGCTTTCAATAATCACACATTCAACGAGGTATGTTAGTGTCTATAAGTATGTATAATATCTTGTGTATCTACTTACTTGTGTCAACTTTTCATCTATCAAAATCATCAACTTCTGCATTACATGACCCCATCACACTCGCCAAATTCCCTCTCTGTGACGCCAACCCAACGATGTACCTACCTGCCTCGGTGGTGTAGTAGTCAAGGCGCTCGCCTGGTAAACAGGAGGGCGTGGGTTCAATCCCAGCCGAGGTATGGAATTTTATCCTCAACATAATTTGAGAATTTGACCACAATAATAGTAGTAGCCTACAGCTAAAGTAAAGGGACTTTTCAGTCCTATGCGAGCAGTATAAATAAGTAGTAGTATTATTATTATTCTTGCCCTCCAATCTCCATTTTTTTTTAACATACCGCCAACTTTCTTCCAATATCGAATAACTTCTTCACAGACTATCGACACAGACACAGACACACAGACACAGACTACACAGACAAACTAGATAAGTACAAAGAACAAGCTATTTTAAACAAGTAGGTATTTGGAGCAAATTTCTTGAATATCGGTAGGTTTGTAATACATGGGTATGCATATGCACCTAATTAATTACTTTTTTATTACCCAATTTCGCCATCACTATCAAAACATTATTAAGGCCCTTCTGGATTTTCTCTAGACGCCAGAGCTTACTTTGCATAAAATTAAAATAAAAGATGCTCGTAATTATTTTAAACAAGTAGGTATTTGGAGCAAATTTCTTGAATATCGGTAGGTTTGTAATACATGGGTATGCACCTAATTAATTACTTATTTTAAACAAGTAGGTATTTGGAGCAAATTTCTTGAATATCGGTAGGTTTGTAATACATGGGTATGCACCTAATTAATTACTTTTTCATTACCCAATTTCGCCATCACTATCAAAACATTATTAAGGCCTTTCTGGATTTTCTCTAGACGCCAGAGCTTACTTTGCATAAAATTAAAATAAAAGATGCTCGTAATACTGAAATTGAAATGAAATGCTGCCACCACAGTGGTAGTTGTCTTGAAATGCCGCTTGAATGAGTAGACTTGAAAAATGAATAAAAATGCCACAAGAAATTCATACGATGTGTACAAAATACAAAAAAACGAAGTATAGGTACAAAATAAGGGACATAAAACACAATGGCTGGAGAGGGGAGGGAGTTGAAGGGAAGGATGGTTGGCTGAAGAGTGAGCGAAAGGATAGGGGAAGGTTTGCGGGCAGCAGGAGCGTACCAAGAGAAGAGGGGAAATCTAGAAGGGTGGTCGGCTGAAGAAGCAAGAGAGGAAGGGACATCGTGAAAAGAGGAAAGGGGTGGTTGGCTGAAGAGGGGAAGAATGGAGGGAGTGGGGGAGGATCGCAGGCAGCTGGAGCGTATCAAAAGAAGAGGAGAATTCGAGAAAAGAGGGGAGAAGAGCGAGAGAACGGAAAGCAAAAAAATACGAGGCATACAAAATATGGCCCATACGAAATACGAGGCATACAAAATATGGTCCGTACAAAATACAAGGTATACAAAATATGGCCCGAATAGTTAAGCTGAATGCACACATGATGAGATGTGAAAAATGAGGAATTTTCCTCGGCTGAATTTTCATTTTTCAAGGCGTCAAAACGATGTTGTTTATATTAGAAAAGTGGTCTCTAAAGCTTTTTTGAGTGTCCAATTTCGGTTAAAATTTGTCACACATCTTCACTAAATAAAGGATCTTATCATACTCTTTTAAGCCCAGGACCACATTTTGAGGTAGTCTATGATTAATGTTAATTAACCAATCAGAATACAGCATTTTAAACTTTGATCAAAAATTCTGAATTCTGATTGGTTAATTAACTGTAATCATCAATTATTTATCTTAAAGTGTAGCACCAGCCCTAAATGAGACTAATGAGTCCTTTCACAAACAAGAGGCTATCATTATTCTAATCAAAATTAAGGAAAGTTTAAGAATCACTGACAATAAGGAGGAGGAGGAGGAGGAGGAGGAGGAGAAAGACACTGCAGACGACGAAGAAGAAGAAAGGGAGAGAGGGACAACAAAGGAACGAGGGAAAAAGGGAGTCCTTTCACAAACAAGAGGCTATCATTATTCTAATCAAAATTAAGGAAAGTTTAAGAATCACTGACAATAAGGAGGAGGAGGAGGAGAAAGACACTGCAGACGACGAAGAAGAAGAGAGGGAGAGAAGGACAACGAAGGAACGAGGGAAAAAAGGGGCGAATAGTTAAAAGCGAGGGAGGGATTGATATGGAGGGAAAAAGAGACTTGTAATCAGAAGGAATGTAGAGAGTGACATGAAGAAAAGAGGGAGTAAGAGACGAAAATATCTAGAGGGGAGGAAGAGAAAAACAAGACAGAGAGAGAGAGATAGAGAGAGAGAGAGAGAGAGAGAGAGGGAGGGAAAAACCAGACTTGTATGCAGAAAGGAGGGAAATATTGACAAGGAGAGAAAGGAGGGAGAAAAACATCTAAGCGTTTCATACGAGGGTCGTATAAATATTTGATTGGACTCATATGTGTTTGTGACGTCACTACCCTCCTTCTTCCCTCTTCTTCTCTCAGGCTATTTCCATCTTTCATTTCTCTCGTTTCTTAACATCTTTCTCAACCGAAAAATTCATTTTTTTGGGTAAATAGAGGTAATTGAATGAAAGAAGCACGAAGTTCTAAAGCTGTGTCCACAACTCCACACATAGTTGCGGTCGTAGACCATGTGTGGACACAGCTTGAGGTTTAACTCGACGATTTTCAGTCTTTTTGTTTGCTATTATACTTCGCTCTCAAACAGTTTGTCCGATTTTGTCGAAATATGGTGCTCATCTTCAGCCCATAACAGGAAATTTTCCGATTCATTTACGTGTCAAAGATGAGGTATTTACAACTTGTCTATGGTGTTCAATTCTAAAGTCCTGTTTGGTCTGGCTAGGGGACGTTAAACAGAGAGTAGACTAGCGTCTGGCTGTGGGACTATAAACAGGGTGGAGAACAGCTAACCCTAACCAGCCTAGCTAGCTGGCAGTTCTTCAAAGGGTTCTCTCTGCTTTAAAAGACCAAGCACAAGTCCTCACCCTCACCATGGTTAACTGCGGTTCAGGACGAGCCAACCAATTTAACATGGCTAGAGCTAGAGACCATCACCCCGGTGTATAGCAGATACAAAAAGATATCTTTTCTTTATTCTGCTATTGTCATTCGGCGAAAGCTAAAGCCGCTAAAACAACAACAACAAAGTCCTGTTTCTTTTGAGGGAAAACTCACTTTTTTCAAAGCGATGGCAACATTTGCCACCCGTGTGCTCCTTCCTTCATACATTCAAACATTTCAAACCCATACCGAACATTAATAGGTATCTAAAAGAAAAATGGCGATCTTTCGTGTCGCTGTCGTTATGTACCATCAGTATGTGTAATGTCACCCTAGGGTTGATTTCTACCTCCTTCCAATTTCCACACCGCAATTTTTGTTTATGTATGAATGCTTCTCGAAGTTCTGTAGCCCTAGGGTTGATTTCTACCTCCTTCCAATTTCCACACCGCAATTTTTGTTTATGTATGAATGCTTCTCGAAGTTCTGTAGTGTTGTGTAGTTGTGTGTTTGGGGACTTTAGCGGCGAAGTTTTATGCGAAAACGGTGCAGAGGTACAATTTTTTACTTTTTACCAAAGTACGCCAGTTGGCGGCTCGGACTTGGACTTTCCTTTGAGTTCTGCAAATGTAATAGAAAGTCATCACACACAGTTTCTCTTCATTATATTTGTTTTGTTTTTGTTTTTTTGTTGTTTTTTTTTTTTTTTTTTTTTTTTTTTTTCTTTTTTTTTTTTTTTTTTTTTTCTCTTTTTTTTTTTTTTTTTTTTTTTTGTTTGTAGGAGGTAGGTAGGTATTAAAATATCGAAAATATCAAAATAAAAACAAGTTTCTTTCACAATGTTCTCTCTTACTATCTTATCTTTAACAAATTTCATGATTGTCATCGATCCAGGACTATAGTGCTTTACAAAAGCTTTCATTGCAAAGGCCACACCAGTGGGTTTGTTATTCAAGTTTACACGCATATCACAGCATGATCAGGTCATCTTCAGTTCTTCTGTTTTTTTTTCTCAGTTTTTTAATTTTTTTTTCATTGCAAAGGCCACACCAGTGGGTTTGTTATTCAAGTTTACACGCATATCACAGCATGATCAGGTCATCTTCAGTTCTTCTGTTATTTTTTTCTCCGTTTTTTACTTTTCCGAGTTTTCTTTCTCCAAACACTTCAATTCTCAATTTCTTCCTTTTCGAGGAAGACTTTTCGAATTTTCCTTTTTCTCCACCAGTTAATCTAGTGAAATTGAATAGAATAGAATATACCTTGTTTATCCTGCCCGAATAGGACTGAAAAGTCCCTTTACCCCAGTAGTCTAAACAAGGTCTCGTATATTTGATGGGTTAAAGAATAATACATGTATCAGTAACAATTCAGTAAAAGTTTCTCTCATTTTTTTCCCCAAGTATAGGTAAATCCCGTTTTTCCAAATCTTGATCCCTAAACCTTGAACCAAATGTTGATTTTGTGTTTTTATTGAACCATTCTAAAAACTTTCATTTTCTCTCACTTTTTCGTGCTCTCCTTTTTAAAGTACTGCTCCTGAACTAATTAGCTAAATTCTCTTTATTTATCTTACTATTAAGAATTTGGTCGAAAGCACTTTGGGAATAGAATAGAATATACCTTGTTTATCCTGCCCGAATAGGACTGAAAAGTCCCTTTACCCCAGTAGTCTAAACAAGGTCTCGTATATTTGATGGGTTAAAGAATAATACATGTATCAGTAACAATTCAGTAAAAGTTTCTCTCATTTTTTTCCCCAAGTATAGGTAAATCCCGTTTTTCCAAATCTTGATCCCTAAACCTTGAACCAAATGTTGATTTTGTGTTTTTATTGAACCATTCTAAAAAACTTTCATTTTCTCTCACTTTTTCGTGCTCTCCTTTTGAAAATACTGCTCCTGAACCAATCAGCTAAATTCTCTTTATTTACCTTACTATTAAGCACTTTGGGACTTGACAGGCTAAATTCCAGCACGAAATGAACAGAACATGAATTATATTAAGCACTTTGGGACTTGACAGGCTAAATTCCAGCACGAAATGAACAGAACATGAATTCGGAATAACACTAATCTAAGAGCTAGCTGCTAACCTTATTCCAAGTGTCCTAGTTCCCTGGGTTCATTTGCAGATGAAAATTTCCAAGTATTATCTTTTATTTCAAAAGATGTGTTTAGCATAAAAAAGAAGGAGGAGGAGGAGAAGAAGAAGAAGAAGGAGAAGGAGAAGAAGAAGAAGAAGAGGAAGAAGAAGAAGAAGAAGAAGAAGAAGAAGAAGAAGAAGAAGAAGAAGAAGAAAAAAAACACTAACTTTTGTTTTAACCCTAGATGGTCCACGGTTGATAGATAGTATTTATTATAACTTGTAGGTCCAAGGGGGTTAATGTTTTTGACACAAAACAGAAGTTCTATCGAAATTTGAACACTGTACTGTAGGATTTGTGCTCGATTTACGACCGATCTTACCACTGACAGACAACACAGTGTCAACGGCTTTCTTTGACGTCACCCATTTGATTTACACAGGCCAGTATTTATTAAACTTTGGATTAATTGAAAGCTCTCTGTGGTAAGATCGGGCATAAGGAAGTCACCACTTTTTTCTTTTTTACCACTTTCAGAAGAGGAAAAAATCTTTTAGCCTTGTACTATTTTCTACTGTTTTAATCCTATGAATATTGCATGTTATAATGTTACATTCATAATTTTTTTTTTTTTTTTTTTTTTTTTTTTTTTAACTCACCTCCATAGTAACGTTTGTACAAGTACGCCAAAAAACCGTCGGCGGCGAACTCGATTACCCGCATTCCCTATGAGACGCACAAGGCAATTCCGTCCGCCAGAAGCAACAGTACTTCACTGAGGAGACGGCGGCACAATATGCTCTGTGCATACTCACGAGGAAAACTCCACACGGGGTGGTTGGCTGACGAGGGGGAGAATCGGGGCGAGAAGGGACATCGTGAAAAGATGGCTGGAGAGGGGAGGGAGTTGAAGGGAAGGATGGTTGGCTGAAGAGTGAGCGAAAGGATAGGGGAAGGTTTGCGGGCAGCAGGAGTGTACCAAGAGAAGAGGGGAAATCTAGAAGGGTGGTCGGCTGAAGAGAGCAAGAGAGGAAGGGACATCGTGTAAAGAGGAAAGCGGTGGTTGGCTGAAGAGGGGAAGAATGGAGGGAGTGGGGAAGGATCGCGGCCAGCAGGAGCGTATCAAAAGAAGAGGAGAATTCGAGAAAAGAGGGGAGAAGAGCGAGAGAGCGGAAAGCGAGAAAAGAGGAGAAGGGTGGTTGCGTGAAGAGTAGGAGAATCGGGGGAAGGAAAAGGAGCGGAAAGATAGGGGAAGGCCA
>NW_007381827.1:0-9573 GCF_000475195.1 Diaphorina citri | reverse complement strand
CTCTCTCTCTCTCTCTCTCTCTCTCTCTCTCTCTCTCTCTCTCTCTCTCTCTCTCTTTCTCTCTCTCTCTCTCTGTCTGTCTCGAGAATGATATAACTTCATTTAAATAATTATACGACTTGTGTCTACACAGTATAATGAAATGTTTTCCCTCATTCTAAAAATAAAAAACTTCCTGATGACAATTTTTTTAAAAAATACTACAATTTAATTTTTTACAGTAGGGTACCTACATGGTACAATGGTTGGTTGGACATAATAATTATTTATATATTTTTTTTGGTATTCAATCTACCAAGATGTTTCTCTCCGATTTTTTTTTTATTTTTTATTTTTTTATTTTTTTTTTTCTATCTTCAACGGTAAATTTTCATTAAAATTTCACCTGCACTGGAATCAGAAATCTACGGCGCTAACTACAGTAAAATTACTAAAATTACAGTGGAATTGGTGTTGCACCATCCAGCGGCAAAGAGGAAATAAGAAACCCGGCAACTTTTTCCCGAAGACAAAAAAAAAGTTTTTCAATTAAAATCATTTTTTATTTGTTCGGTTAACAAATGGGACAAATTTTATTTTAAAAGAAAAAAGAAACGGAAGAGATGATAAAAATTGATAAGAAAGAATTAAGATTAATAAAAGGGAAAGAGATAAGGGAGGAAGAGAGTATTGGTATGTAAACGATGCTGAGAATGTGGAGCGCTTTCAAAAAACTATCCCGGATTTTTTTTAGAAGTTTAATCAGGTTTTACTGTCCCGAAATAGAACAGACGGAAAACAGGATAGGAGAAATTGAGCAGTTCCAAGAACGAGCGAAAAAAAATCTCTTTAGAGTCAGAGTCTTTGGTAAGCAGAGAATCCAAATTTACGTGGGCAATATTTCTGTTTGTCCGTATTTTGTGCAATGTGCATAAGATTAAAGAATAGTCTATTTTGTAGGAGAATTTGAGAAAATTTTGGTGTAGATTTTTGGTTGGTGAAATCAAAACGAAAACCTTTTCCCCCTAAATCGAGTATCGAGGTTTTGGTACAAACGTACAGCAGAGAAAATTCCTTCACTTTTCTGACTTCCATTCCATAGGGGCGGGCCGTCAGAAATCCGACAGGGGCCCTTTCAGTAAAGGCTTACAGCTTATTGAACTAATTTTTATTATGATTATTTTTTTAATATTTAGGGCCAGAACCCCAGTACATACCACACCACTGCTCGGTTGACACTATTAAGCAATAAATTATCTCTCTCTCTCTCTTTTCTCTCTCTCTCTCTCTCTCTCTCTCTCTCTCTCTCTCTCTCTCTCTCTCTCTCTCTCTCTGTTCCTCCCTCCCTCTCACCCTCCTTCTCTATGTTCCTATATCCCTCTCTCGCTTTCTCTCGCTATCCCTCTCTCCTTTCCTCTTTTCATTTCTCCCTCTCGTTCTCTTTTCATTTCTCCCTCTCGTTCTCTTTTCATTTCTCCCTCCATTTTCTCTCTTCTTATATATCCCGCAGCGCGAAGTGATTTTTTTAATGGTTTCATTCAATTATAATGTCACCAGAGAAATATTAGGGAGGAAAAACGGGGTGCATGGAACCAGAGAGAATAGGGGGAGATGCTGAGAATGTGGGGCGCTTTCAAAAAACTATCCCGGATTTTTTTTAGAAGTTTATTCAGGTTTTACTGTTCCGAAATAGAACAGACGGAAAACAGGATACGAGAAATTGAGCAGTTCCAAGAACGAGCGAAAAAAAAATCTCTTTAGAGTCAGAGTCTTTGGTAAGCTGAGAATCCAAATTTACGTGGGAAATATTTGTTTGTCCGTATTTTGTGTGAATGCCTGGAAACTTTTCAGTTATGCAATGTGCATAACATTAAAGAAGAGTCTATTTTGTAGGAGAATTTGAGAAAATTTTGGTGTAGATTTTTGGTTGGTGAAATGAAAACGAAAACCTTTTCCCCCTAAATCGAGTATCGAGGTTTTGGTACAAATGTACAGCAGACCACTACACCACCGAGGTAGGTAGCGCCTTGACCACTACACCACCGAGGTAGGTAGCGCCTTGACCACTACACCACCGAGGTAGGTAGCGCCTTGACCACTACACCACCGAGGTAGGTAGCGCCTTGACCACTACACCACCGAGGTAGGTAGCGCCTTGACCACTACACCACCGAGGTAGGTAGCGCCTTGACCACTACACCACCGAGGTAGGTAGCGCCTTGACCACTACACCACCGAGGTAGGTAGCGCCTTGACCACTACACCACCGAGGTAGGTATTCCATACCTCGGCTGGGATTGAACCCACGCCCTCCTGTTTACCAGGCGAGCGCCTTGACCACTACACCACCGAGGTAGGTAGCGCCTTGACCACTACACCACCGAGGTAGGTAGCGCCTTGACCACTACACCACCGAGGTAGGTAGCGCCTTGACCACTACACCACCGAGGTAGGTAGCGCCTTGACCACTACACCACCGAGGTAGGTAGCGCCTTGACCACTACACCACCGAGGTAGGTAGCGCCTTGACCACTACACCACCGAGGTAGGTAGCGCCTTGACCACTACACCACCGAGGTAGGTAGCGCCTTGACCACTACACCACCGAGGTAGGTAGCGCCTTGACCACTACACCACCGAGGTAGGTAGCGCCTTGACCACTACACCACCGAGGTAGGTATTCCATACCTCGGCTGGGATTGAACCCACGCCCTCCTGTTTACCAGGCGAGCGCCTTGACCACTACACCACCGAGGTAGGTATTCCATACCTCGGCTGGGATTGAACCCACGCCCTCCTGTTTACCAGGCGAGCGCCTTGACCACTACACCACCGAGGACTATAGTGAAGGCCAGCCACTCAGGCTCAGACCTTCTGAGAGATCTAGGTCTGGTAGGTCTGTCAGACACTGTTAGCGTGAGAGAGGTCTCTCAGACGCGGTTTGACGACTACGTCCCGCGAAAGTCCCGAAATTTCTTCCCAAATATTTTACTCATATGTACCTCTTCCACTGTGTGAGATTCCTTTATAAAGAAAAGTACATCCCATGCTATTTCTTAACTTTATACCCCATGATGCTATCCCTTAGATCCCGTGTTCTTTATATCCCAGGATATGAGGATCCCTTTTGTTCTGCTCCTAAACTTCTGGTGTATATTGCCTCACTCATCATCTGGTTGGCTTGGTTCATATTGTCGTCTTATTATTGTGTCACTTATCATATTGGGGGTTATGTGTATGAAGATCTGGGATTTCTCTAATAATAAGATTTTTTTTATATACGTATATTGTGTACTATAATATGACCCAGAAAATAAGTTATTAAATAGATAATTCTATATGAAATTTCAAAGGAGTAAATGTATTTTTGAATTATTGTGTAGTTCGGTTATTATGTACATTTATAGTTTGTGAGTGGGGTTTAATATGTGAGTCTTGTAAAGCTTATAAAATAACGTGACTTATCTGGCTTTTGATTAAACTTTAATAAGATTCAAGTTTATCCCATAATTAATAAATTCTAATAAATAGGAGATGTGTTCTAAGAAATGCACTCAATGCTGTCTTAGAAAATAATATACGTAGGTATTCTTAGAAATGAAAATGTAGGAATTCTTCGAAATAATGTGTGAATGAAAGTCACTTTAATGTCAGATTTATGACGCTGCAGATTACATTTCCATTAAGAAAACCTCTCTGCCAAGTTTGAGCGACTTTCGGCGAAAACTTGATTTATGTATAGAAAGTAAAGTTGAGGAGTAGATACCATCATACTGAATAATTTTGCGAAAAGTATGGTCGTTAAAAATGTATTTTTTAGCTGGAATGTTTTACTGTTACCTTAGAAATAATGTGTGAATGAAAGATGAAAGTCACTTTAGTGTCAGATTTATAACGCTCCAGATTACATATCCATTAAGAAAAGCTTACTGCCAAGTTTGAGCGACTTTCGGCGAAAACTGAGAAAAGTCCTGAGAAAAGTGTGATTTTCGAGCTTTTCAAGACTTTCGTCCTGAATAACGGCTGAACTGTACCTCTGGCCGATTTTGGACCAAGACTTGATCTAAAAATTCGTATGAACCTCTGTGCAAATTAGGTTGAATCTGTTTGACTGACTTGGGCTGAAAACGCAGAAAAAGACATTAGCACAAAAACTCGTAAAAAACCAATTGCACGCGATTGCCCAGATTGTCACCCATCCGGATACTAACCATACGCAACGTTGCTCAACTTTAGTGATCCATTGAGAATTGGTGCATTTTAACGTGCTATCACAGGTACATAGCTTTACAAAAAACGTGAAATATGTAGTTTTGGTACTGGAAGCGTAATTATCAGAAGAGGAGAAGGAGGTATATTAGGAGTTCGTGAGAGGGGAGGTATTAGAACTGTACGAGTATGTAAAGGAGGAGGGGATATTAGGAGCATAGGTACGTATCGGAGGGGAGGAAGAGGTATATTAGGAGTTTACGTTAGAGGGGAGGTATTAGAACTGTACGAGTATGTACAGGAGGAGGGGATATTAGGAGCATAGGTACGTATCGGAGGGGAGGAGGAGGTATATTAGGAGTTTACGTTAGAGGGGAGGTATTAGAACTATATGTAACGGAGGAAAAGGAAGAGGAGGAGGGGCGGTATTGGGAGTCTACGTAATGGAGGAGGTATATTAGACGTTTACGTGAAGAGAAGGGGGTATATTAGGAGTTTATGTGAGAGGGGAGGTATCAGGAACATACGTATACGTAACAGAGGAGGAGGAGGAGAAGGGGGTATATTAGACGTTTACGTGAAGAAGAGGGGATGAGGAAAATTCAATTTCCACGCAAGAAAAACAACATGATTGTAATAATACGCTTGTCTATTGCCTGGGGTGGAAATGAAAGTGTGATAGGGGTTAAAGAAAAAGAAGAAGAGGAGGAGGAGGAGAAGGTGACACGAAAGGAGGAGAAGTAGGAGGAAGAGTAGGAGGTGATACGAAAGAAAGGAGGAAAAGGAGAAGAGGGTGATACGAAAGAAGGAGAAATAGGAGGAGGAGGTGATAAAAAGAAAGAGGAAGAGTAGGAGGTGGATAAATAATGCGAATGAGAAGCATATATGAAAAAGACGATGTTGAAGAAGGTGAGAGAGACGTGTTAGATGTGTTTTACGAGACTTTATACATACATAGATTACATAGTTACTATTCTCCTAATATCCTTGTCTCTTAGCTTTAGGAAAGAGGTTCAAAAGGTAATAGAAAATAGAAAGTAATAATGTAATAAAGATACCTTATACAGTCGAACCTGGCTAAGTGGGACACCTGGATAACTGGGGGAAAAAAATCGTGGCCCCTTCATGGCAACCTCTCTAAGTAGGACACTTTTTAACTGGGAAACCTGGATAAGTGGGAAAAAATTGTCGGTCCCTTGGATTGCCACTTAGACAAGTTCGACTGTAGGTACCTGTAGATAATATAAAATATCTCCCTAAGATAGACACCGGATACAGTATTGGCAAATATGCAGTTGCAGGTAACCCAAAATTGAATCTTCAAATTTCGTGGAATCCTCGGTAACAAGCTTTGCCAGAACATCATCAAAATCGGACTAATCTTTCTAAAGCTATTAGATTAGGTACATACTCGTAGAGTGACAACTAAAACGTTGAATCGAGGTGGAAATAGAAAATCACTCCTTTCAAAATTACCTTGTACCTATGTATATCAATATGTAATTTATTGTGAAGCATTCACAATTACTCATCGCAAATACTCAATATTTTACCATTCAATAACATAAACATATTTTTTATTCCTCTTCCTCCTTCTCCTTCTTCTCCTCAACTTTCTTTTTCTACTCGATATTCTTCTTCTCCTTAGCTTCATGGGTATTCTCCTTGCGGTCAGTAGGTCTTGTACTTTCATGAATGATGTTTTACCCATGGCTATCCTGCTTCTTATTTCCTATGTGCAACTTCCATTCGAATAAATCATTCCTCCCAGGTACTTGAAATTCTCCACTTCTCCACCATATTCAATATGTATACATTCAATAACATAAACATATTTTTTGTTCCTCTTCCTCCTTCTCCTTCTCCTCCTCAACTTTCTTTTTCTACTCGATATTCTTCTTCTCCTCCTCCTTGTTTTTCTCTCCTTTTCTCCATTCCCTTTTTCTAATCTTCCGCCCACGCCTATACTTTCCTACTTTTCTGCTTCCTTATTTTTCCACACCTTTTTATTCCTCCCACCCTTTTTTTCTTAGGCTTTTTGAAATTTGTTTATTCTACCCTAACGTGTATTTTTCCCTCCTATATTACTCACAAACTGTTTTCATCTTATTCTCTCTCCCCTCCTCTTCGTGTTCCCCATATTATTTTTGTTTCTTCTCTTCCTCCTACTTCTCCTTCCTTTTTCCTCTTCTTCCTCCTTTCCGGTGAGTACAGGGTAACTATCACAATGGTTTTTGATGGACCCACTAATTTGAAGTGTAAAATATCATAGGGTCGAAAATCATGAATCATAATTATATTGAAACAAAAAAGAAGAGGAAGGGGAAGAAGGAGGAGGAGGAGGAGGAGGAGGAGGAGGAAGAAGAAGAAGAAGAAAACACTGTGAATGCCACTTCATCAGGGGTTTTTATCAAAGTCATAAATAAATTTGCAAATCTGATAAAAATAGAAAAAAAACTCCCCCACTTTTCGCTCGCCATATTTATTAGGAGTCGGAATTTAATATGAATATTTTTTACTTTTTTTATGAAAAACTTTTTTCCTAGCTTTTCTGCTATTATTATAGGTATAGTGCTATAACAGACAGTAATTCTATGTAGAGCTTTCAGCAACTAATGATTGATGTGTTTTGATATTTAGAAACATAAGAGAGTGAGAATTTATGTATAGAAAGTAAAGTTGAGGAGTAGATACCATCATACTGAATAATTTTGCGAAAAGTATGGTCGTTAAAAATGTATTTTTTTTTAGCTGGAATGTTTTACTGTAATATATTATTATTCCTCGTATTTTGGTGGATTTAGATTTTAGTTGAATTCTTTGAAGGTACATTTTAGGGAGGGATAAAAAGCTCCTTTATTTAGAGATGATAAAACGAGTTATATAAATAAATAAATAAATCTGAGTACATATTTTGTTGAAAAAAAAAGTATATTGTACCTACTGTAGGGTTTGATTCCCGGCAGATTACAAGGAGAGTTTTTCGGTGTCATTAATTTGTTAGTACCGAAAATTTTGAAGATACCTAATTGGATAAGTGGAAAAGGTCCTTCAGTAAAATCCACCGGCCCTAAAGAAAGCCAGAAAAAAAATCGACCTTCCTGGGCATTGGTAAGCCATTTATACGAGTATAAATCTTAAGATTAGAGGTGGTATTAAGTTCATAATGCTGTTTTTATGGAAAAAGTTCCTTAAGGGTGTCGGCCATTGGGGGTTTTACCATATTATTATTCCTCGTATTTTGGTGGATTTAGATTTTAGTTGAATTCTTTCAAGGTACATTTTAGGGAGGGATAAAAAGCTCCTTTATTTAGAGATGATAAAACGAGTTATATAAATAAATAAGTCTGAGTACCTATTTTGTTGAAAAAAAGTATATTGTACCTACCGTAGGTTCGGGTTTGATTCCCGGTAGATTACAAGGAGAGTTTTTCGAAAATTTTGAAGATAATTGGTTGAGTGGAAAAGGTCCTTCAGCAAAATCCACCGGCCCTAAAGAAAGCCAGAAAAAAAATCGACCTTCCTGGGAATTGGTAAGCCATTTATACGAGTATGCAATTTTCTGACTGCAATGAGTTACTTAAATTTCTCCAGTATGAACTTTTACAAGTCACCTTTGAATATCAACTCTATACCCGGTGAATTAATCATGGGCATGATACACCCTATGGGTATAACGATTGTATGTTTACAAATTAATGTTTTATTTTTTTTATGAAGTTTTTTCCCCCCAACTCGACCTTGTAAGAATTTCTTGGAATATTGTAATAATTTACAATACCATTACACCGCCAGTTTCATTATAAAGCTCTCTCTTTCTCCCTCCGTCTCCGTCTCTTTCTCTTTTCCTCTCATTTTCCCCTTCTCCTTTTCTCTCCCTTTCTTTTCTTTCTCTTTCTCTCTCTCTGTTCCTCCCTCCCTCTCACCCTTCTTCTCTATGTTCCTTTATCCTTCTCTCCTTTCCTCTTTTCATTTCTCCCTCTCGTTCTCTTTTCATTTCTCCCTCCATTTTCTCTCTTCTTATATCCCGCAGCGCGAAGTTATGAAGTTTTTTTCCCCCAACTCGACCTTGTAAGAATTTCTTGGAATATTGTAATAATTTACAATACCATTACACCGCTGGTTTCATTATAAAGCTCTCTCTTTCTCCCTCCGTCTCCATCTCTTTCTCTTTTCCTCTCATTTTCCCCTTATCCTTTTCTCTCCCTTTCTTTTCTTTCTCTCTCTCTCTCTCTTCCTCCCTCCCTCTCACCCTCCTTCTCTATATTCCTTTATCCCTCTCTCGTTCTCTTTTCATTTCTCCCTCCTTTTTCTCTCTTCTTATATCCCGCAGCGCGAACTGATTTTTTTAATGGTTTCATTCAATTAAAATGTCACCAGAGAAATATTAGGGAGGAAAAACGGGGTGCATGGAACCAGAGAGAATAGGGGGGAGCGGGGTTTATGGAACCAGGCGGAAAATTTGGAAGTGGGGCAACCTTGGAACGGCAACGACACAATAAAGAGGGGAAAAACCTAATCCACTCTTAAATGCTTTTTGAGCCCCTTGAGCTCTCTTTTCTCTCTCTTTGCCTCTCTCCCTCTTTCAAAACATATACAAAGAAGAAGTTTCTACGTAAATATTTTGGAGGGAGGTTCCACTTTTTTTTAATGGAAAAATAAGCCTAAATACAGGCTTGGCTGTCTCTCTGTCTCTCTCTCTCTTCTTTCCTATTCCTCTCTTTTCTCTCTCTCTCTCCCTTAGGGATGAGATTTACAAATAAGCACTTACCTACTTCAAGTAACCACCTAACCACGGCCACATCTCTCTCTCTCTCTCTTTCTTCCTTTCTTTCTCTCTCTCTCTCTCCCTCCCTCCCTCCCTCCTTGGTTTTTTTCTTTCCTGTTATTTCATTTTCATGGTTTTATTTCCTTTCTCTATCACTTTTTGCTCTCACCCCCTCTATCTCTCTTCTATATGCTACTCTCTTTTCTTTATGCTTCTCACTTCCTCTCCCTTTTCTCTTCTCTTTTAACTTCAAATTATACATCTCTCTCTCACTCTCTCTTTCCCTCTCTCTCTCTCTCTCTCTCTCTCTCTCTCTCTCTCTCTCTCTCTCTCTCTCTCTCTCTCTCTCTCTCTGTCTGTCTCGAGAATGATATAACTTCATTTAAATAATTATACGACTTGCATCTACACAGTATAATGAAATGTTCCCTCATTCTAAAAATAAAAAAAAGCTTCTTGATGAAATTTTTTTAAAAAATACTACAACTTTGTTTTTTACAGTAGGGTACCTACATGGTACAATGGTTGGTTGGACATAATAGTTATTTCTATACTTTTTTGGTATTCAATCTACCAAGATGTTTCTCTCCGATTTTTTTTTTTTTTTTTTTTTATCT
>NW_007381826.1:6767-10833 GCF_000475195.1 Diaphorina citri | reverse complement strand
ACATACTGCGCAGCTGTAAGTGTTCTAGAGCAAAACCAACAACCAATCAACCCAAATGAAGAGAAAAAATCCGATAAAAAACAAAAACCAAAGTGGCAAAATAGACTAGAGCGGAAAATAGAAGACATAAGATCAAAATTAGGAAGGCTAACACAATACAATCATGGAAACAGATCTGCCAAGCTAATGAAGAAACTCAAAGAAATACTACATAATAAAGAATATTTAGAAGACAAAATACTATACATGGACACTTTAAAACAGAAATTAGCAGCATACTCAGCCAGACTGAAAAGATACCGAACATCAGCACAAAGGAAAGAAGACAACAGAAACTTTCAGAACAACGAAAAAGGATTCTACAGAAACTTAAATGATAGAACAGAAATCAACATTGTAGACTATCCCAGTGCTGAAGAAATCTCAGAGTTTTGGAAAGGAATATGGTCCCAGGATGAGAAACATAATGAAGAAGCAGAATGGATAAAGAAGGAAACAGATAAATACACAAACACTCCACAACAATCAAACATCAATATCACAGAAACAGATCTGAAAGAGACTATTGCTAAAACACATAATTGGAAAGCCCCAGGTGCCGACAAAATACATAACTACTGGTATAAGTACTTCCCGAGCATCCACAAACAACTTGCAAAATGTATTGAGCATATTATTAATAACCCGGAAGAAGTACCAAAATTCATCACAGAAGGAACAACATACATCATACCAAAGAATGAAGAAACATCCAACCCTGCCAATTACCGCCCCATTACATGTCTGTCTACACTATACAAGATAATCACATCAGTAATCACAACAAAAATCTACACACACCTGGATGAAAACCAAATCATGACAGAGGAACAAAAAGGATGCAGGAAACACAGCCAAGGGTGCAAGGAACAATTAACCATTGACACAATCATACTGAAACAGGCCGAACATAACCAAAGAAACCTTCACATGTGCTATATAGATTACCAAAAGGCCTTTGACTCTATCCCTCATTCATGGCTTATCCAAGTACTACAAATCTACAAAATACATCCAAGATTAATCAGATTCCTTTCCCAAACAATGAAGACATGGCGAACAAAAATCATCCTATCAACCAGCAAAACAAAAATTGAAACTGAAGAGATAAACATCACCACAGGAATATATCAAGGCGATTCTTTAAGCGCTCTTTGGTTTTGTTTAGCTCTCAATCCGCTCTCCAATGCTCTCAACAACTCTCAAATTGGTTTCCAGCTCAAACACCAAAAAGAAGTCCTAAACACCATCAGTCATTTGTTCTATGTTGATGATTTAAAACTGTATGCTCCATCTAAACCAAAACTAGAACAACTCATTCATACTGTAGAAGAAATCAGTAACGACATCCACATGAAATTTGGACTCAATAAATGTAAGACCCTACACATGGAAAAAGGAAAATGGATTGCATCAGAAAACATAGAGATTGGCACACAAGGAATCATAGAAAGTATGACAGTAACAGAGACCTACAAATACCTGGGAGTAAAACAAAACACACGAATTGATATGAAAAATGTAAAAGCCCATCTTACAGAAACATTCAAAAACCGTATTACAGACATTCTGAAGACACATCTTAACTCCAAGAACATCACAAAAGCCATTAACACATATGCAATTCCAACATTAACATATTCCTTTGGTATCATCAACTGGACAAAAACTGACCTAGAAAAACTCAATCGCACCCTCAGAATACTCCTTACAAAACACTGCAACCATCACCCAAAAGCATGCGTACAACGAGTCACAATACCACGACAACAAGGAGGAAGAGGTTTTCTAGACATTGAAGAGCTTCATTACAACCAAATCGAAAGACTAAGGAAACACTTTATTGATAAAACCGAGAATCCCTTCTTCAGAGCCATCGTGAGAATTGACACCAAACACACACCACTCCAACTCGCTAAACCTCCATCACCAGAAATCAACTTCCTGAATCAGAAACACAGAGAATGGGAAAGCAAGGAAATCCATGGCAGATACAAGAACACAATCAACCAGGAACACATTGATAAACAAAAAACATTTGAATGGCTTAAGAAAGGACAGCTCTTCCCTGAAACTGAAGGATTTGTAATAGCAATTCAAGACCAAACAGTACCAACAAGAAACTACAGAAAATATATCATTAAGGAACAAGACATAGGATCGGATAAGTGTAGGAAATGTAACCAACAACCAGAAACAATTGAACACATTATATGTGGATGTCCCATACTAGCAGGAAAGGAATACACTGATAGACATAACAACATGGCGAAAATCATTCATTCAGAACTCACAAAGATCCATAACATCACAAAAACAACAGAGCCATACTTCATCTACAAACCACAATCAGTGCTAGAAAACAATGATTGTAAAATCTACTGGGACAATCCAATCATAACAGATAAAACAATCATCGCAAACAGACCAGATATCACACTCACTGATAAAAGAAATTCCATCACATACCTCATCGACATCGCAATACCTGGTGATCACAATATCGAAAAGAAATATAAAGAGAAGATGGAGAAATACGCCCCACTTGCTGAAGAAATCAAGAGAATATGGAACCAAGAAAAAGTCATCATCATCCCCCTGATCATTGGAGCCACAGGAACAACACCCAAGACCCTCACATCGCATCTACAAGATCTCAACATCCCATCTTATATCCTTCATAACATTCAGAAAGCAACCATTATCAACACATGCAGCATAGTTCGACGTTTCCTTCAATAACTCCGACCCCTAATTCATCTGAACTTGGCAATGCCCGTTCAACATGAATCAAACCCGTCTTTTTCATAAAGATGTGCTTCTCCCTATAATAATAATAATAATATTGAAGTTTATTTTATGTCATCAGCTAAATAAATATCATATTCAGACTTACATACATCCAGGCGTCCACCCGTTCTGAATGGCGGAAAACCAACCCCTGAAGCAAGTGCCTGGGCATGTTATATTTCCATGATTGAAATGTAGGTAACTTGTGCTCACTAACGTATTGAATGACATCCAGAAGAGGAGAACCAAGAGTGGGGAGGAAGAGGATTCTTGTGTTTCATGGGGAAACATTTTTTTCTTTTTTCATATTGGTTTTCATTTTACATTTTATTGACAGCAAAAAGCTCTCGCAGAGAAGAAAGAACAAGTGCCTCCTCTCTCCACTGAATTGTATGTTTGGAATAAATCCCAGAACTTCTGTAGGTAGGTATAATATTCCGGCCTTTCTGTAAGTTTTTTTTTTTTTTTTTTTTTTTTTTTTTTTCCACCACCAAATTTTCCCCAATTTATCTACCCACCCGGAGTACACACTAATATCACGTTCCACTTACACGTTATCACTTGGCCAAGAATGCATAGTAGCATGCGCGTTGAACAGACTTCACTATACCTTATTGGTATCTCTTTAAAATAAGCTGAAGTCTCACGCCAACTTCAGGCGTAAATCCTACTAGTTAATATGTGTTATTTGCCTCAATGGGTAATATATTATAATAGTGCGTGTGAAAAGAAAGTCTGCTATCGTAATCCATTTTTCACATTGTTTTCTGAAGATTTTATTTCGTGAGAGTCCGGTTTTCTTTTTTACTCGAGATGGTAGGCTAAAGTGTCCTGTTCTCGTTGAGCAAGTTCTTGTGCCACAATACACTCTCAGTCCTCGAAAAATGTTTACGAGACGGTCACTGTGATACCGAGACAAATACGAAGTAGGAAGAATAATACGGGAAGAGAACGACCGCTATCCTTCTAATGAACGAAAGACTATTCTGGACCTATGGAGCTTAGAAATATTTGCAAACTCTTATATAGTGGATCGCATGGTACCTATATGATACAATATTTTAGAAGTAATATGATCGACAGATTTCGCCTTCTATATACACGGTATAGCTAATGGATAAGTTACAACCCAACCGCAAGGATACAAGGATTAAGGGTAAGAAACCCGTAAGTTAAGTACGGCGACAATCACACTCTCTCCATGTCGGTTTCAACGTTTTTCACTGGGTTTCATCAA
>NW_007381826.1:0-6549 GCF_000475195.1 Diaphorina citri | reverse complement strand
CCAGCACTCAATAACTCCTTTGCAGCTTGATACGACGTACACAACTATTACCAAACGAAAAGAACTGTACAATACTTCTATATTCTACCCTACAACCTCGAGAACGATCTACGCTACACCTCCAGAACCCACAACAAGGACACAGGGTTAGCGTAGTCCCCCTAACTACTACTGAAAAGAAACCAAGGTAAATACAGAGAACTCAAGAAGTGGTTACACCAGCATAAAGAGGTAGAAGAGAGAACATATAAAGAAAAGCTAAACATAGTACGTCCATAACGCTACAGCTAACTCCAAATTCATCTGAACTTGGCAATGCCCGTTCAACATGAATCAAACCCGTCTTTTTCATAAAGATGTGCTTCTCCCTATGATAATAATAATAATAATAATAATAAGTAATTGCTCCTGAAAATTTTTAAATTTTCTATCCGAAAATTTTTGAAACCCGAACTTTCCTAGTTACCACGCCGAGATTTCTCTCATAGTGGACTAGGTTTGCTTCAACAAAACCTTATTAGAACATTTTTATCTTTATTCATTCTCACCTGCCATTTCTGAGGTGTATTTCAAAATTCTTGTAGTGCTCTTTGAGATCTCACTGATGATCTCGCTCCGTTGCCGATAACATGTCTCAAAATCGTTATAACCTTAGGAGAAGAGGAAATCCAACAGTAACAAGCGAACAAGAACAAGATCAAGATGATAATGATAATGATGTTTACTTCAGGCTGTGGATTTTTCACAACTTTTTACGTAGGAATCGACCTTTTATTAATAATATTTTCCCAATTGCAACTCCTCCATTCTTTTAATTTACATGGATAAAATCCGCCCCGGGCGGGAATCGAACCCGCGGCCTAGCGCTTACAAGGCAGATGCACTACCAACTAAGCTAACTAGGCTGGCTAAGGAAAAAAGGAAATTCGGCGTTTCTGTTCGCTTTTGGCTTGACGTGGTGAAATTTTTATCAAAACTTTTTTGAAAAATGGCTCCTCGGGAAACAGTGTTGCCAAACCTATTTGCGTGCGCGTTATTTTAAGGCCGTGGTTATGAACAGGGCCATCGTAGGACATCGTCGGACTTTTTGCGTGCAAAGTTGGCGGGAAATTCGAATTTTTGATTTTTTTTCCGCAACTTGTACAATCTGAATTCATTTTTTACTTTTTATCTTTATTTGGCTTGACGTGGTGAAATTTTTATCAAAACTTTTTTGAAAAATGGCTCCTCGGGAAACAGTGTTGCCAAACCTATTTGCGTGCGCGTTATTTTAAGGCCGTGGTTATGAACAGGGCCATCGTAGGACATCGTCGGACTTTTTGCGTGCAAAGTTGGCGTTTAAAAATTGCCGCCGGGACAGCTATCTCACGTCGTCCGAGCTCATCTCAGCCCTGTTCATAAACACACCCTGAATCTTACTCCGTATTCTCTGTCTCCCTAGGGAATGCAAGGAGACTTGGGACTTACCACAGAGGTAGCTCAGTGAAACAGTTAGAGCAAGGTATTTTAAAAATTGCCGCCGGGACAGCTATCTCACGTCGTCCGAGCTCATCTCAGCCCTGTTCATAAACACACCCTCAGTGCAAGTGGTGGTGATAGTGAATATAGTGATGATGATACCTTGGATAGTTCATTGGAATGTTTGGAAAACATCGTACGTAATTAGTGTTGGGAAGCAAGGTACCACGTGACTGCGGGAATCTTGAGGTGGATGTTTCATAAATATGTCCACGGCTACTTTCTCGTAGTTCTGAAACAGAGAGAAACAGGTCTGTTAACTACTGGGTTCGCAGCCCGGGGGAGACAAAATCCTCCCTAGACGCTTAGGTGTAGAGACCAAGGTCTCATAGGTGTGCTAAGCTTCAGAAATCTACTGGGTTCGAGACCCGAGGGGGACAAAAACCTCCTTAGTAATGATGAACTGTCAAAGACCAAGGATCTTATCATTGTATGATTGTAAACGCTAGATTGCGGGTTCGATTTCCGCCGGAGGCAAATTTTATCCTAGAGCTAGACAGATAAGGCTCTTTCTCGGAACGGCTAGCTTTCTCCTATCCTGTCCTCTCTCTATCATTCCTAAGACCTCAGCAATTACAGTTCCCCCGATCAAACCTCTTTGAAAAAAAGAGGGGGAGTGACATTTACTTCTTGGAAAAAGAGGAATCATATTTTAGTTGTATTTTCCTTTCGGGAAACTTTCAGAAACGGAACCCATACTGATGGCACACCATCTTGGATTTCCTATGGTTTAGTACAGGCGCTATTTCAGTTTCCAAAAGAGAACCGGTTCTGTTTCCGAAAGTTTCTCGTAAGGAAAATACATCTAATCTTACCTCACTGATGGCTTCCAGTTTCATAAAGGCTTTAGACGCCGTACCAAAGGCTCGGGACTTGATAGCAGCTAATGCTATAATACTGTAGATTTGTTCTGAAGACAAGATTGCGTAAAGTCTGACGTCACACATATTTGAACTCTTTCATTAGAACGGAAAATAAAAATTGAATTTTCGACCTTTTAAAGTTATTTTTTCGGAGTTTTGACCTCAGATTTGGATTTTTTCCCAACTTTTTACATAGGAATCGACCATTTATTAATAATTTGCAACTGCTCCATTGGCAAAAATACCAAAATGTGATTTTCCGATTATATCTCATAATCGATTATACTTTCGATTATTTTTTATAATCGATTACGATTACGATTATCAATAATAATCGATTAATCGATTATCATAATCGATTATTCCCAACACTATACGTAATAGACGACAAACCAGTAATTGTCATGATGATGATGCAGTGTCAAGACGTCTACCACCTCCGTCTGCGACGAGTTCCAGAGTGTATCCTACTCGTATCATATGTAATAGTAACAGAATACGTGGTATAGCATCCGATGTCGATGAAACTACTACTACTCCTGTTATGAATTCTGTTCGACCAACTGGAAATGACACAACACCTAGTAATGTTCAAGTGGTGGCGAGTATTCAAACACGTAGGAGAATACCATGGACGAGAGATGACTATAAGGAACTAATGTGGTGTTACTATCAGGCGGAAATACAAGATGTGAAATCTGAGAAGAACATCTTCAATATTTGGAGAAGCAGAAACCCTCATATAAGACCCAACATGACGCCGAGTAGCCAACGTAGATTTATAATCAAGAATACCAAATTGACTAATGATGAGTTAGCCACTATCAAAGCAAATGTGTCTCGTGAATTGGGAATCATACCTGAGGATGTGACAGCAGATCTGCTCTCATTGGAAATGCTAGTGAATAATGATGAAATCATGGAATCATGTTTGGTTGAATCCCACAATGAGCATTGCTCGCGGGGATTGCCTCTCACTATCTATGATGAAATCAATACAATACCTGTAGATCAAGCTCAAGTATCCTCTGAAAGCACTCAAAACATAACCAATATGCTAGATCAAGGAAGTCAATACGTTAACCTCACAGAAGATCAATTGTTGCTCGAAGGAGAAATAATGAATGAATTGAGTATTTCATTGACCAGAAAATTTGATGAGAGAGTGCGTCTACCAAAAGTGTTTGAGAGTCACAAGCTGAACAAGTACATTGCTGATAGCAATGTTATCATTGAAAAGTACAAACATAGCCACCCGTATTTAGACCTTACGAAGATAAACCATCTAATATATGCTGTGGCCACGGTTGTTACAAGGAAATTCAAAAATATACATACAGAAAGATCCATCAGACCGCCGAATCAAACTATACCGAAATGGCAAAAACGGATTGAACGCAAAATTAATGAATGGAGGAAAGAAATATCAATCCTTTGTGAAAGCAAATTTCCTCGTGCTTCAGACAAAGTAAAACATAAAACGCGTCAAATCAAAAGGAAATATCGAACATATGATTGCATACAACTTGATGAAATTTTGAAACAGAAAATCAGTGCCTATGCTCAAAGGATAAGTCGTTATAAGAAGAGGAATAATGGTTACAAACAGAATAAAATGTTCAATCAAGACAAGAAACGATTCTATAGAATGTTGATGGAGAAAAATATCAATATACAGAATGCACCAAATCCTCAAGACGTTCAAGATTTCTGGAGTGAGCTTTGGGGTACACCATCCAGTATAAACCAAGATGCAATGTGGATAAAAAGAGAAGAGGAACGAATGGAAAACACTGAGACCATGTCTGAATTTATTATCAATCATGTGGATCTGGTTGAAGCCATTCAAAACACCCAGAATTGGAAAGCTCCTGGGTTATGAACACCGGAGAGCCTACACTCATGAGAAGTATTCATCATAGACACGTAAGCGCTATTGACTTAACATTAATCTCACCCGATCTCAGCGGACTTTTAGTCTGGAAAGTTATGGAAGACTCTATGGGTTCAAATCATTATGGCATTTTAATAACGTCCGAGAACATGTCGGTTAAGTCTATACTTAAAAAACAAATTAGAAAATGGAAAATTAAAAAAGCAGACTGGGGAAAGTTCCAAAATGAAATAAAAACGCTAACTCGAGAGGTAATCGAGGAAAACCCCGAAAATGAAAAATCTTATGAACAATTTATTCATAAAGCGAGTGAAAAGTCTATACCAAAACTTAAACATTTTAACGAGAACACAAAATTCCGGAAGCTTTGGTGGGACGAGGAATGTGAAAAATTAAGAAATGACAGGAAAGCGAAATTAAATAAATACAAATCATCCCTCTCAACTGAAGATTTCTTAGAATACACCAAAAGCAATTCTAAATTTAAAAAGCACTGCAAAATCAGTAATAAAAAAGCTTGACAGTCGTTCTGCAGTTCGCTTAATCGACACGTTAAAATAGGTGACATTTGGAAAACTATAAAACGACTCAAAAATAAAAAAAACCTCCCCCTTGGTCCCAGTCGTTCTGCAGTTCGCTTAATCGACACGTTAAAATAGGTGACATTTGGAAAACTATAAAACGACTCAAAAATAAAAAAACCTCCCGAGCTCGCTCTGCCCCCCATATGTCATGCAGGAAACCCCCTTTTCCTCCCCAACACACGTTGACGAACAAAATGAAATGGACAAAGATTTTTCTTTTGAAGAACTTATTAAATGCATCAAACCAAATTCAAATAGCGCCCCAGGCATGGACAATGTTCATTACTCTATGCTTCAAAATCTTCCCACAATATCAAAACGCCAATTACTTGGTATTTTCAACAACATTTGGCAGTCGGGTAATATTCCAGAACAATGGAGGAAAATCATTGTAGTCCCCTTCATAAAACAAGGGAAACCTATAGACAACTACAAATCTTACCGTCCTATCGCCTTAGCATCTTGCGTGTTAAAAACTTTCGAAAGAATGGTGAAAAACAGATTAGACTGGTGGTTAGAAAACAATGGTCTCCTGCCCCCCTCTCAAAATGGTTTTAGAAAAAGCAGATCAGTCTTAGAAGCACAATCATCACTCATCCTCGATATCGAACAGGGGTTCGTAGAACAGAAGTCAACTCTGAGCGTTTTCTACGATGTAGAGGGGGCGTACAACGCCATTCAAATACCTATTCTAATGAACAAACTTCTCAAAATAAAAACGCCCTACAGAATAACTAGAATAGTATATTCGATCATTAGTCAAAGGTACCTATACTTGAGAATAAATAACGAACTGGTTGGACCCAAAACGGCCTGCTTAGGCATAGGTCAAGGCGACATTCTAAGCTGTCCGCTTTACTCAATCTACACTATGGATTTAGAGACCTCACTGCCACCAAACATAAAAATCGTACAATTTGTAGACGACTTTTGCATTTACTCCACTGACAAATCCCCTGAAATATGCGAAGCTCAAATCAAATCGGGTATAGTAGCTGTAGAAAACTACATGTCACAAAATGGTCTGAAAATCTCCTATGCCAAAAGTGAAGCTATTCTCTTCTCTCGAAAGAGACGCCCTAATATTTCGCAAGTCATATCTATTGATGACTATGAAATACCTACAAGTAAAAAGGTCAGATTTTTGGGATTAATTTTGGAACAAAAATTGAACTGGTCAAGTCACATTGATCAAGTAGTAACGAAATGTTCTAAGTACATAAACATAATGAAAATAATGAAATCAGTTTGCAATAAACATTGGGGCATGGACCCGCATTGCTCTAATTTTCTACCGGGCAACTATCAGATCCACCTTGGACTTCGGCTTGATATTTTACATTAATTCAGCTCGCTCTAAACTAAAGAATGTTCATATAACCCAGTCCAAAGCTATCAGATTGGCCATGGGTTATCTTAACAGTACCCCCATTGACGTTATGCTACAGGAATCCAGAGAAAAATCGATGACAGGAAGAGCACATCTACTCATTGATCGCTTTGTTTTGAAGTGTTTGTATTACCAGAACGAAACTCTACGAAAAATAAATAACTTTACAATCACCCATTTAACTTCAAAAAAACTTAAAAATAGACCATGTCCACCTCTAATAGAGAGCTATTGCAATCTGAGTAATAAATACAACTCAAAAATATTCACATGTAATAAACCACCAGTCTACCTCTTAGA